>NW_009914448.1:0-56972 GCF_000696875.1 Nestor notabilis
ATATATATAATAATAATATATGTATTTATAAATACATGTAAGCACGCTGTCTAAAGGTATCCTATGGAGAAACTCTCAAGTGACACTGCTCATCGCCCCAGGTTTTGCAATGCAGGCACTACAGAGCCTCCAAGGAAGGATCCTGAGGGGAAAATTTTGCATGCATTTCACAGAAGCAGTTGAGTTCAGCAGTTTGTTTTGAAGATGCAATATGACTTCTGAGAGGCTTTAATTTACTGTATATATATATCTCAACTGAAATCATTCCTTCCAGCCAAAGCAAACAGGCAAAACGCAAATGTTTGCCTTTCTCCTGTCCTGCACCCCAATCTTTCTTAACCAAGTAAACCTGAAGCACAAGTTTCTCCAGCTGTCACATCCCTAACAAATGATTCCTGAATACCTATGCTGGCTAAACCCTGCTTGGGCATGGCACCCAGAGCAACACCGGGGGCCAAACTCATTGAAAGAGGGAGGGAAGGAAGGAAAGCTGGTTCTGAGGAAATCAGCGCAGCAGCATCCCCAGGAAGGACTGCTTCACAGTCTCACACGGTGAGCTCTGTCACCCTCCTACACCTCGGTACCCAGTTGGCTCCGGGCAGTTGGGGATCCAGATGTCCCCACTACGGATGGGAAGAGATGGGTGCTTTTAAATGGCATTGCAACCAGCTGGGGCAGGGGTCTGGAATACAGCCACTGCAAAACGGCTGTGTGCAAACTACTGTGCATGTTAGGGTTGTGATTGTGCAGCACACAAATGAAAACGTTCATGCTCTGGCCCTTCACATTCGGGTGTGCAAAGCCACTTTCATGGGCTTCCCCCAGGCATCAGTTTCGCATGTTTTCAGACTTTTTTGATGCACACAGACTGAGGATATGATACCATCTCTAATAACACACAGTTTGCTGAATGTTTTGCATTTAGACTCTATACAGATAAGGAACCACCAAACACATTCTTGCATTACTGATGCAATACCATGGACTGGCATTGATGTTTGTACATAGTGAATTCCAAAATTCATGTACCAGGAGGAAACAATGCGAGTTCCTCTCACTGGGAGGTGATCTGCAAGGGCACGATGAGACAATGGTAGAAATTAGATACTTGTTTTCTATTAGTTTCCTGGTTTTTTCCTTACTTTTTTGCTAATAGCTTCATACTTCAGCATCTAAGAAAATACAACATGCAGTCAGCAGTGGTGTAAAGCACATTGCAGGCTGATGCAAAGTGAGTTTCTTCATGGCATAACTTTTATTCCAGTAGCATTGCACCAGGGATGAAGTTAACACTTCATCTTTGCTGCTCCAATGCTCAAGCCCACACATTTAAGGCAAAGGCTTCCTGAAGAACCAGTTACCTTTTTTATCTTTCACTGCTTCAAAAGTTGCTAAAAGACCTGTGTTTTCTAATGCTGCCTGATGTTGTCACCTGCAGCACAGGCGATCAGCCACCTCTCCCTTCTTTCGCAAGCCTTCACCCAGGCTGAAACATGTGCTCAGGTACTAAATAAATCCATTCAGACACTAAATTCTTTTGAGATCACAGGCATTGACACCTCTCCTGATGCAGACCTATAAAGCAAAGCTGATTTAGCAGCATATTCAGGAAGGCTGTGTTTAGCCCAGGATGGCTGTTGTGCTCTCAGCCCTGCTCCCATGCCATGGGAGGGTGGTGGTGCCCATCTGCCTCCTTCCCTAACGTCAGCAACTGTGTTAATCCCGCACACTCAAAATCCACAACAGTGGACAAGAAGATTTAAAAAATCATAAGAAATTAGGTATTCCTATAATTTTCCTCTCAGGTTTCTGAACCATTGCATTTTTAAGGATTTTTCCCCCTATATGCTCTAGGTCTACAGCCCACCAAGGAGAAAAGCAGGTCAGACTTCTGCATCAGTGGGGTGCTGCAAAGGACACCTGCAAGAGAGGCTCTGGGCACCAGCGCTGCCCATCTGCAGGCAGCTCCCAGGCTGAGCTCCCTCCTTTCAAATGAGGGTGCTGCCTGTGCTTGCTGAACTAAAACTAGAGCAAGGCGAGCCTCAGCAGCGCGTCCACGCCTCCGAGCCTGTCTGCTTCTTCCAGCTTTCTCAGCTGCTCTAAATAAAGGATCTCACACCCTGCTCCCCAAACTATGCCTTGTTTACAACCTCAGACTACCCCAAACCCAGCTAACGCTATGAGGATCTACAACGTCAATTATGCAGACGGTCATATCGTGTCGGGAGGAGCCAATGGCTCCCGGGCAAAAAATAAACCTGTTCTTAATGTGGGTTGGCTCTGCCAGTTTATCCAATGTGCATTGGAAGTACATCATCACAGAAAGGTGTGTCTGTGTTAAAGAGCAGTTCTCAGTCATGTAAGTGGGCTTGCCATAAATCACTTCTGCTGTTCAGATCAGTTGCGGTATCTATCTCTACCACAAATTCACCCAAACCCAAGACAGACACATAGATTTTACCAAGGGGGAGCAAAGCAAGTTGGTTACAACAGATCCAGCTTGGTCTGGAGCAGTATTTTTGCTCACAGATGCCAAGATGGAAGGCTTTGCAGCACAGAGCTCATCAGAGAGGAGCTGGAGAGAGGAGCTGGGTCACCAACAAATACATGCACTTGGAGAAAAACAGGCCTTTTTACACAGCTACAACCACTCCGATCTGTGCAAAGGGAAAACTTAAACAACCCATTACCGAGTTTTCACTACCTGGGGGAAATTATAACCACAAGTACTGTACAGGCAAGGATTTTATTGCCTAATATTTTAACAGGGAATCCCGGAAAGCACATATTAAATGCAGCCTCTCCCTTGGAGAAAATGAATAAATTGCATTGCTAACCCTCTCAAATTGTGGAAGACGTTTGACCAATGAAAAACAATATGAAACGCTCAGCTCAAAATAACTCTTATTGCAAAACTTGTTTATTCTCCTGCTCTCTCTCCTTTTTTCCTTTCTTTTTTCTTTACTTGCAGTCTCTAGGATGGAGAAAATAGCATATCCAGCTAGGGCAGATACCAAAAGAATTTATAGGAACAGAACATAACCACAAAGAGCGACTTGCGTTCACACAGCAGCCTCATTTTGATAATTTCTCTGGTTCTGATAGAATATTTAGCTTAAAGCTACCCTAGCAGAGATTGAGAAGCTAAAGTACTATGACATGCATGATTAGCATGTCTTAGTAATATGGCATAACTTTATAACAAGAAAACATGGGAATTGTAGATAGCATGTTCTACAGAAAATTTCACACAGCTACATGTAAAGCTATATATGATTTCTACATACCCTTTCCCCCCAAAACTGTCAATACCAAAAGAAAATGCTCTTGTCTGTAGTTCTCCAGGAAGAGAAGACAGAATGATGGACAGGGAGTGCTAAGGTGCATTAAACAAACGAGTAGAATAAGCAGGCAGCTCCACAAGGAGCCAGCTCTACCCATTACCAATAATCTGCTTTGTGCAGGAGGGAAAAGTATGCTAGCCATAACTTACACTTTGGCAACTTCTCCTGACTCAAACATTAAAAAGAACTAAGGCACCATAAAAGTATTGCTGTGAAAGGACATCCAGCAGTTGCATGCGTAAAGTAACTCCCTCTTCCAATTACTGAACTAAGGGGAAAGGCTGATAGTTGCTTAATAGAGCTTTTTTTCTTCTTCTGAAATGAAAGTATTAGGAACAAGTGCCTAATTTCATAATAGTGGTGAAAACATAATATTGAAATAAATATAGAAACTGGAAAGGGAAGCGTTGCCTTCTAAAGGCAAATCAGAAAGTGTCTGCCTGACGTGAGAGAGCTTAAAGACACACATGCACAGCACTGGACCACCATCAGCATATGTACAATCCCATTTACAGTACAAGAAATGCAGTATGCCAAATCTTCACAGTTTAGCCACAGACAACATTACCATGACTACAAAAGCATAGCCTGGAACCCGGGTAATTCTCAAAGGAATTCTTGCTGCTGCAGAAAAAAATGGGTAATAAGATTTTGCACAAGAGCTGTACACTGAATCCTTATATATGAACACTGCAAACAGGGCCTGATACAAAATCCAGCCTGCTTAGAAAAGCTATTCATGCTTTCACTTTAGGGTACCTTAGAGATATGGTCTGTAACAAGAAAGATTTATTTGGGTTTTTTTAAGACCACTGGAAGAGTCATGTCACCACGTCCTCTCATCCACACAGGCTGCTCTCAGAGTACTTCTGGCAAAGAAGCTTCTGCACTTCCCTTAAGCAAAGCTGAAACCAGGCTCAGCTGAAAGGCATCACAAATCAGAACTGGCACTGAGCTTCCAAAAATCACATCAGATGCCACGAGTTATGGCAAATCTTTACTGCATGCCTCTCCCCCTTCCACCACACCCTTCTGCCCTGGCAGAAAGCTTCTGACTTGGGGCACATAACCCAGATCAACGATTCATCAGGCAGAAGAAGTGTTTTATATGCATAAGGATGGATAAACACCTTTCCCTTGCAAACACCCAGAGCTGTAACATCCCCTGGCCATGCCGGGTTTGTAGGCTCAATGAGGACTATGAACAGGGTGAAGTATAACAAGAGGAATCAATGATGTTTCTGTGCCACACAGGTTTCTTTGATCAGTGCTTAAATGTGCATGTTTAGTAATAGAACAATTTTAAGATGAAAGGGGATGAAATATGGGAATGCAGCTTCTCTCTTATAAGTCCACTTGAAATTTGTTGCCAAAAATGCCCTAGAGCTCATTGAAACTGGTCACCACAATGCAGACCAAAAGGCCTTAAGCCCTGTGTAGCCAAGACGGCATCTCTCCTCCCTGCCTGCTTGTAAAAATGAAGAAGATCTGATCCCAGGCTGATACGTAGCATGGTGATGGGAACACATTTCTATAGATGAGAGAGGGGTTCAAATTCCCTTGGGCCCTGGACCTACATCTCCCACGTCACTTTGTGTCCATATCACTGACATTCTCTTTTTCTTTGTTTTTTGAAGCACAAACCTTTTATTTTGGGATGAAATGTGGATAAATAAACTAAAAAGCCTTCAGAGGTGCTCTCTGCCGTATCACTGGAAGGCAATGTGCTAGCTGTAAATGCTTTGCAGATTCATCTTCTTTAATTTCTCTGTCTTTTAAGTGCACACTATCCACCAGGCTCAAAAGAACAGACACTTCTGGAGTGTGACTGAAAACAAAATTTGGCATGAAGAAGAGTGTTTTGAGCCATCTATCAACAAGACATTTTGCCTCTCCACTCCCCATAAAACCCTCTCTCAAGCTTGACACCCTCAGGCCCCTTAATCCACCAGTATCATGATCCAAAATTGATTGATGGCCCTACACAGGGGTCAGACCACAGCCTGGGTCTCCACAAAAGGATCAAATTCTGGAAAATGACTTTTCACTTGCAGCTTGACCAGCAAGGGCTGAGCAGTGGGGAACAGCCTGAAGGATGAAATACTTGCTGGGGTAGTTAAATCTCACAGCACTTTTCTCCTGCACCATCTCAGCCATGAACCTGGGCTCTTCCCTCTCTGCTTGTTCCTCCGCTTCTGTCAATAGTTCCCATCCCTCCACATGGGGAGCAGCTGTTCCGTGAGATGGGAAGACCATCATCACTTAATGCCCACTTCTTGGGTACCGCTGCAATGTGATACATGGCTAAAGAGACAAAAAGTGGAAGGAAACATCTTAAGGAATGTTTTATTCTTTTCTGAGTAGTTTCTGTCAGTGGGGTACATCACATGTCGGGTTGTTCCAACATCTAGTCTGACTCTGGCACAGACACATCAACAAGCTTTCCTCGGTCTGCACAGTCCATCGATTCATGCTCTGCCTGGTCCACTAGGAAATACCTCCTCCTATCCCCACTTCTTGCATTTTGAAGAAGTTGAACTCACTCAGCGCAGGCAGATGGAGAGACCTTGGGGATTCATCTCCTGGTAAAGCATTTCTAACCCAGATCCCTCAATGCTCCAGGCTAACCCCTACCTCTAACACCTTGAGAGCTCATGTAATTTCCCCAGTTGCCAGGGCTGGCAGCATTTCGACAATAAATGTGCTTGAGCACAAAGGCACTGCAAAAGCCTCAGTTTATAAACCAGTATCTTCGAGCAGATGGATTGAACGGAAAGCTGACCATGGACTTCTGCTCTGCTCCTTCACTGCTCTGCATTCAAGCAGCACTTACGGTAAAACTCTAAACATATTAGAGTTTGCCAGAACAAAACAAAATAACAGGCAGCTCCATCTCCTAAACCAAAAGTGGTATTTTACTATGATTCTGCGAGAGTCTGTGAGCAATGGGATGTTAGTCCTATGTCTCTTCTCAGAGAAGAATAGGAATATGTCTGTTTTCTTATTTCTGAGTGTTTTTTTCTAACTTCTATACTTTTTTCTCGATAGTTACTTTGTCTTGTTATTTTTCTTTTTCAGAATTAAGGAGAAAACGGAAAGGAAACTTAACAAGGAGGAAAAAGTTTCTGCAGTGAGTTCCCTCATGTATCAGGCCCATCAACAAAGAATGTCTTTCACAAAATGCCCCACAATTTGTAGCGAAGCTTTTACGCTGCATACAAACATCATACCGGCTTTGCTGCGTTCTCACACTGGCTCCTTTGCACCACTCAGATGATGTGAAGTGATCATAAGCCTCTGTCCATCTGTGCCAAGTTTATAAACGCTCTTTCCTGCTGGACTATCTCAAAGCAGGATGAACAAATATGAGAACCGCACTAAAATACACTAAAATAGCCAGCAGCAGGTGTGACTACAGGAGGCTGTGGGAACAGCAAGTTATATATCGTCAACTGAGCTCGATGCAGAAAGCAAGCTACAGGAGGTGACACTTCGCAGACTTCTGCCCCAACACACTCTCACCCCACAGTACCAAGAAAAGAGATATGGCTTGGAGGAATGTGCAAAGCAGGATTGTAATATGGATTTATACGGCTGGAATCCAACCAGCATGGCACAAATTGAGAACTGTGGACTTGAGCATGTGCCAGGATCCAGAGTAGAGTCTCTGCAGTGATCCTGCTTTCACAAGTTAAAACTTGTTCTGCTGCTGCATCTTCCCTCTCCATCTTCCCTTCACATGATATGCTTACTGTGCTTACCCATTTGTTTGTTTGCATGGGCACACTTGCTTTCTAGTTTGTTCTTGGGAAGGACCAGGAGAAGGAATACACGTATAATGGTGTGCTAATGGCTCTCTTATCTGTATGGTTCCAAGATCAAGAGACCCTCCAATGTCACTTTAGATGCATAACATTCTGTTCACACACGCGCACACTCAAACGTGCTCTTGGAAACAAAGCAAGGCTTGAACACTTGACCCTGGTGGAACTGCAGAAAGGTCTCCTCTGGCAAGGGAAGGCTTAGGATCAGCTGCCAGAGTTAGGGAGGAAACCACCACCACCTCCCTCAATCAAATCCAGCCCAGGGCATTGCAAAGAGCCTCCCCCTGCCTGCACTCACACTATACATACACAGTGTCTCCATAGGGGTCCTGTCAAGAGGGGCACAGTAGAGCAGCCCAGCTGGGCACTTGGAACATCCCATGATCCAGACTGATCCCACATCCGATGAACAACCTGCACTGCTTGTCTCACGCCAGTGTGGGACAGAAGCACCCCTAAAGCAAGGTACAGCAGTGTAGCCCCGGCTGCTTCTCACTATATGAGACATATTCCAGCCCCTTTGTCTCTCTGTCTCTCCAGTGCTGAGGATCAGATCTGGGAGGTGGGATGCTGCATGACCAGAGGCAGTAACTGGAATTCTAATTTTTTTTCATTAAAATGAGCTTATAGCAAGCAGTGAAGAACATAATAGGCTGACTGGGTGCCTAAATTAACAGCTGCTGAGAAAAGCAATAGAGTTCCAAGTCTGCAGGGTAAGATGGCCAGCCCGTGAAGCTCAAGCAGTCCAGCTCATACAAGACCTTCATTTAATATAGCATTTTCACTGCAGGTACATTTTCTGCAAAGCAAACTTTGAGCTTATGAAGCCTCTTCGTTCGCATCCTATGCCTCCCTCTTCCACAACTCATCTCTGTCCTTCCTCTCATTCTCTTCCCCCACATCAGCCTCCAGGAAGCTTCAGTACAATCATGTCTCTCAGAGGATGTCCTTCCCTCACCCCAAACCAGCAAAGTCCTCACTTGGCCCAAACCAACCCAATTCAGCTGATAATTACTTTCACAGGGAGAAAAACAGATATAATGGCAAGGTTGAGATGCTCCCAATCACCTTTCTTTTTTTCCTTTCCATCACATAGGATCTCTTTGCATCATACCCATTAAAAATCCAAATCCACTGAATCCCACTCTAAATGTTTGCTGTCTGCCTGAGCCTGCTGTTATGATTTGGAGTTTCCCAAGTACACATTTCACCAGCATCACTGGGATAAAGCTCTGGCCCTGTCACATACTGGATCTGATGCACTTTGGTGGTGAACCTCACCTTGTCACTGAATTGTTTGGATTGCTAAAATGAATGACTGTTTGAGCCCTGTACGTGCAGCCCTGCTGAATGCTGGCGAAGCAAACTGTGGGTCTGCTGCCATGAACCAGCCAGCAACGCTTAGTGCTGTCCCACTGTATAATTTAATGTCCTTAATTCATTCCTTGTTGAAAGAAAAAACCTCCCTATCACCACCATAAAACACGGCTAAAAAGCATTTTCAACACATCAAATAACACTGCTGTGAAAATCCAAGGAAGAGGCACTGGCAGAGGGAAGGAAGTTTCTGAAGCTACACGAGGCGGACTCCTCCCGACACCTCCATCCGCCTTGATGAACGCGCCATTCCCGAACTCCCAAACACAAGCTGCCATATAAGGTGCTGATAGCTCTGCAAAGGCAAGACAAGCTTTTAATGCTGCAACTAAAAGGATGAGAGAGCACTGCCTAAATCTGGCAGGCTCCTAAAGAGAGAGAGCTTTTCATCATAAACGTTTCTTAAGTTATTTGGGGAAAGAAATGCACATCACAAGAGAAGTTGCGGATAGAATAGCCCCTAAATTAATGTTTTTCCTCCTAATCTTCTCTATGTGGTTTCTGAACGTGCTGTCTGTTGCAGTTTGCTCATGCAAATACATCATACACAAAAAAATAAACAGAAATCACAAAGCAATGATTATTACTGAACTACTGCCTCTCTTCACAAGCTAGCTGTACCAGGAACTGCCAAACAACCCCCAGACAAACACGCTTTGAACAACTACAATACAATGTACATACAAATGTATTTATCGTGACTGAATCCAATCTTTCAGCAAAATCTGGAGGTCCCACATGGTACAGAGCCAGTCTCTTGGTGGCTGCAGGTTATATACATACTTATTCCCCCAAATGAAAAAGTTGGGGATTATTTGGTTGCAGCATTCCCGCAGCCAGATGCGCAGCACAGGAGTTGCTTTGCCTACAGAACAACTACCAAAGCAAAGTTCGCCAGAAACCACCACCCAGCCCGAAGCTGCTCCCATCCCTTCGCAAATATGCCACAACTTCCCACTCCTGACTTTTCTTCTCCAAACAACAGTCCGAAAGCAAGAAGCCTCTTTGCACGAGCACAGAGGCACAGCAGATCCCGGCTGCAGCGGGAAGCGACGCAGCTCTTACCTCTCCCTCGGCGGGCAGATGAGAACCCAGAGGGGTGCTGGAGGCTGGGGGAAGGATGCAGCGCGGCTTTCAGAGCAGCACGAGGCCTGGCCTGTGCTCATGAGCTGCCCCTGTCAGATTTTCCAACAGTAGAATTGCAGCCAAGTCCCTGCCCATGCCTGAAGAATTTCCTGAACAGCATTCCCGTTCTTTTTCTAACTGCTTTGAAACCACACTGTCTGTACTTCAATAAGGCTTTGTCAGGCCAAGTTACAGCTACTGGGCTAGCTCCAGATAGCAATTGAAAACACATGTGTTCTGCATTAAAAGCCCCCTTCTCCTCACACACATTCAGACACAGACACCCCCGCCTGCACTCAGCCCCGGAGCCTGCGTGTCTTGCCTTTGCAGCTATAAAGCTGGCCATTTCATTTAAAAGGAATAAAAGACTTACGTTGGTGGGGATTTTCTTTGGGAAGAGGAAAAAAGGGGGTGGAAGGGATCCCACTTCCACAGATAACACTTCACCCTGCCTCGTATGTTTTGCTAGCATCCGCAGGTCACAGGCACCCAGGTGAATAGGCAGCTTTGCCAAACCCCAACAAACAAGGAAGCACAGGAATGAAAATCTCAGTTCATCACTGCTCTCCTCTTACCTTTTCCTCTCTTCTAAAAATTGTGAGGAAAGAAAGCATATTTTTAGCATCTCCAGACTCAGTTCAGCACATCAGAACTGTATCCTAATCTTGACACGTACTCCTGTATCTGCTTATACTAAAAATAATACAACTATTTTTGAGTACTTTCATCCCTCTCTGCTTTCCAGCTGCCCTCACCCTTAAAAATATTTTAGGCACCTTGCATCTCCTTTTAAAGAGCATTAACACTGCTCTGGTGTTGGCTTAAGGAAAAGAAATAGAAGATAGAATGTTCTACCTTTAATCAGAATGGGTCCCAGTTCTTAATATCTGTAATCATTTCCAGACAGCACCATGGGTCAAGGCAGCGAACGTGGGCTCTGCAGCAAGAGATGCCCTGCGCCTGGCATATGCCCGCAAAGCGGAGCTGGAGTAGATGTGGAAACGCACATGGATGTCCCCCTTATTCCACCACGGCTAAGTCCCACCAAAGATGAAACACAGCAGCAGAGTTGTCAAGGTAACAATATAGAAAAGAGACAGTTTAAAGAGAGAGAGTTGTATTTTTCCCCTCTTAATGTTCCTTTTCAAAACCGTGCACTCCACTTCTACCGGGTTATTCTGCTCTGTGATTTACAGAGGTGTGGCAGCCAGATGAAGTGTTTACAAGAGACAACTGCAGCTGGGGGTTGGAAATGACTGAGTGCTTTACGTTTGGCCTGATCCAGAGCTCATTGAAGGCAATAGGAAGCCCATTTCCTTCCACGGGCTGTGGGTTAGGTCCATAGCAAGGACTCATTACGCTTTACAGGAAGGCGAGATCTTCCTGTCATGCACCAGCAACAAGATCTTACAAAAGCCCACATGCGTTGCCCATGTGGAAGGCTCGCAGTGCTTCTACCCATACAGCCTGTTTTGAGAGCTGCTCTGGTAACACCATTCATGGCTTTCTCCTCCACCCTGCTCTGCTACCAATATGCCCCTTTCTTAACTCCTGCAAAGGGCACCACGTTGGTCAGCAATATGGCCCATGCACCCTGGACCAGCACCCCAACTGCACTGACTTCAGCGGGGATGTATGTGGGGTACGATGCTATTTTGCAGAAGACAAGACAGTATGAAACCACCCAGTCATCCTGCCTCAGTTTTCAAGACTATAAGCCAAGAGAAAGGCACACGGCACGCACACAACCACTGCCGATAGCATTTGAGATTTATTTGCACAGCTTGTGAGGAGCCAGTCTGTGCCAGAACAGAAACCACAGACTTTCGGATCACAAATCAGGAGAGCTATCATTGCAGCTAAAAGAGAGTCTCCTAAACTGGCTATAACGACAGTGATAATTCTTTTCGGGTTTGCAACCAGTAACAGCTGAAACCATCAGCACTCAAAACCTTCGGAGTCTTAATATGGATAAACTGAAACAGAAAAATATGAACTGCACATTCACATAATTAGATTTTTGGTTGTACAAGAAAACCAGGCATCTGCAGAGCTGTTGGCAAGACAATAGTAGCCTTTGCCTTCTGTCTTAAATTTCCCCATGGTCTTTGTTCAGCAAACCAGTTATGTATGGTGTCAGGCAGTAACTGCGGTGGATCGACGTGTGTTCTGCGTTAAGCACATGCTTTACTGCTTTGCAGACCAGGTCTTCTTATGGCAGTCTGGCTCCGGGAGGACCAACAGTCAAATCATGCACCATATGGCAGTATAGAACTTCGAAATCATTCAGTTCTTTACAGAAATATGGTAAATCAGTGGGTTTCAGATTTTTCTCGGTGTGTGTGTACCCCTAAATATTTCCCAAAGGTGGTGCATACCCCTGTCATTTCACAGAGAGATATTTCTACATACTCTACACAAAACTCTGGTTTTCTGTCATTTTTCACAGCTTTCTTGGGAATAGTCTGCAGGCCTCCCCTATGTCTTTGGACCACAGGCTGGAAACTACCGTTGGAGATAACTTAATCCCTTATTAAAAATACAAATAATCTCTTCTGTTTATGTGCCATACTTCCTATCTTCAGAATATTTATGCGAGCTAGCAGTGTGCTGGCAGGTAGAGACACGGGAAGGTGACAGCATTAATACTGCATTTTTTCTATTGGCATAATTAGTAGGCCAAGTCTATAAATATTTACATTAAATCTGTCAGGCATCACACTAACCACACTGATAACTTAAGGGTGTCTTGCTGTAAACTGCATTAATGCCTCTTTTGTCATCAAGTAACACATAAAAATGCTCCTTCAAACTAAGCCTCTTTGACTAGGTTGTTTTTATCTCTTTCTCATTTGGGTATGGGGTTTAAAGATGCTTCAAGCATCAGAACTGTGGCTCTGGGACTGTTCTGTTTTTCTGTTATTGAGCTATCATTTGTATCAGTGCCAGCACTACCAAAAATATATGAACCTTGTAAGCGTAAAACTTAAGTTGATGTCGACATAACTGTCTGCGTAACTGCTATTATTCCTCAGCAGTGGCAGGGTTATGAGGATTAAAATAAACCTACTAGAGCTCTTCGGGAAGATACAAACAAATTAACCCCCCTCAAAGCTCTAATATCTTTGCAGCTGGAACATGTAGGGGCTTCCATTTTGTGCAGGAGATGCACTCCACCTGGATCCATGAATTTCTACACCAGGAAATATATGAGCCCTATAAAAGGTAGAAAGGAAAGTTCCTTCTCTACCATTTATACCTGTCCTGCATTTTGGCATCCAGCATTTTGTGGAAACATCTGAAAATGAGTTGACTTAGCAGTACGCACAACTAATTCTGTTTAAGTGGTAATATCTATTTGCAAACTGAAATTTGGGATTTTCATGTCGTGCAGATTTCCAGGGACTCACTCAAACATTCCCAAAACCTTCCTAGGAAAATCAGGGCAAAACAAATACGCAAAAGAATCAGCATGTAAATGCAGGTGTGTGTGCACCTGGAGTGAAGGAAGAAGTCAAAGTGAACATTTTAATATCTGAATGAGATAATGAAGCAATCCCTTGTTCAAGCTTTCCCTCCAAATGACTTTTCTTTTAATCCATAAAATCTCTTGAAATATCACAATGGAATAAATGTAAATGTTCAAATATTACTGAACTCTCAACTGAAAGAAATCATCTGCCTAACTATTATTATTTTAAGTCACCCTTAGCCTTGGACTCTTGTAACAGATCTCTCATGTACACATGTGTAAAGGGAGAAGCCAAGACTCCATTTCCTTAAATGCAGAATTCGGGTAGCTGACGGATCAGAAAGTTAACTATCCTGGGTCAGGAACAGCAAGCTGTGGGAAGGCAGCTATTGGCATTCCCAACCAGAAAGGATGGAGGACAATGTAATGAGAAAGGGAGGGGAGGTTCCCTGAATTAGTTTAGCTAATGTCAGTAGTTGTAGGAGAGGAATGCTTCACTGGAGGGAGAAAACCCATCCCTCTCTGTGTGTGTGTGCAGGGGATGAAGGTCTGATTTGATCGTAGGGAGCAAAATCCCATTTAAGTGCTGCAGCTGTGAATGAATGAAGGCACACAGGTCATCAGGTAATCACAGGCAGGGCTGAGATGGGCTTGTTGGACAAGTGAAAAGGAAACAGGAGAAAATGAAAAAGCTCTCTCGTGTGTGTTTGGCTGCAAGAACTGTGCCTGGAGAGCAACTGACTGTGTGCAACTGTGTGCTGGAAGCAGCCAGACCTGCAGCACCTACATCCTCACCCACTGCTCTAGTTTCTTCAGAGGAGATAAATATGGCTACATTTGAGTAAGAAGCTATTAATACAGGCCTGACTATGAGATGCAACATCTTCTAATTCTCATAAGCTAAAGACAAACAGGGGCAGAGCTAACACCACAGTGGCCCTGCTGTCACAGACGGGATTCAAGGATGCTCCGAATTTCAAGCAGATGAGAAACTCCAGTAACAGCAGAGGTGACCCTGAACTGAAGACCTTGCCTCACACGATACTGAGTTATTTAGATCCGAGTAATAATACTTGCCCCTTCTTCTCACCTAGAGCCAGCAAACAATAAGAGTGTAAACGAAATAAGGGAAACAAAACAGTAAGTCCTGGTTTCATCGTAATTTTACAGGTGAGCTGGGAAACAGGAGGTCAGGGCAGCAGGCAGTGTTGCTTGTACAAGGCTGAAAACACAGCGTGAGTCCAGGTGAAGGACTGAACTTTTTATGAGAGGTCAGAGCTGGATTGCTGCTGCTCAGGGTCCGGAGTTCAGAAACATCCATGTCTCTGCTGCTGCTATGGGACAAGGATCAAAGCGGCAAAGAGGCACCACCAAAGGCAGAGATCTTCCAGTGGTCAGGCTCAGGAGAGCCGTAGAAAAAGGAGGGTGGAGGACGGAAATTCAAGTATCCAGTGTGCCAGAACAACATGCTTAACTCTGCACAGGTTGATGTGTAACAACCACATTGAGAACAACCTATTCCTAATGGCTATTTTCTCCTTAGGGTCCAAGACCTGATAACTCCCTGAAGCCATTTGCAGACTGCAGTGCACCTAATCAGGACGATCTGTGCCGTGGTCCTTTTCCCGCAAAAGCTGCAGCAGTGTTTACCCATCGGCCAAAGAGCCATAGCCAGGACCTCATCCAGCCCTCCCTGCCACCCCAACCGCTGCTTTGTAATTATTCTGATTATTTCAGCCATTTCCAGGCTCTTCTCAGAAATAATTTAGGACCAGTAGAGCTTGTTAATAGGTAAAATGGAAAATGCTCCTTTTCATTTCTCCGCAACATTAATGTAATTATCCTGAATCATTCTCAAACTATGTGGGCTGTAATTTCAAGACAATATTACTATTACAGAGCCCTGTTCTTCCAGCCAGCATGTGTCATACTCCCCATCCAGAAGTTATTTATCAATAATTGGAAAGGTCTTCATTTACAAACAATAGGCCCTCTTCATTTGCAGCACGACAATGAAGCCAGATAGGTGTCACCATGTAAAGGTGTGTCACTTCCCTGGCTTCTACCCCTCTGGTATAAGGAATGCAAGAAAGAAAACAACTGTGAAGATTAATTACATACAGATATAAGAGAAAATATTCAGTTGGCCAAGGCAATAATTGTTCTTCTATTAAAGTCTTAATGGCATCCAAATTTATTACTCTTATCTGAGCAGCCTCACCCTTTGTTGCAGGTTCAAGGCATACAGCCGCTCCCAAAGCTTCAGTTTGATATATGCCCCAATGCAGACAAATCTTCACCTCTGCCTGCAATAATCACCTTCTGGGGGAAAGTTTCAGTTTCTCTGCCAGGTCTATTGTGGTGGGGATTTTTGGAGTACAGATATGCCACACTGCTTACATTCATTGTGGTTGCTGGTCAAGCTGAGCTGCTGTTCAGCAGTCTCTGCTTATCATTGTCTTTCCCTTTGCACTCCCAGCTATTTTTTACTCTGTCAAGAAAGAAGCTCTGCTTGTTCTTACACTTAGATATCCTATTATATCATGAAGTTTAACACCACCCGATGCACCTGAATTTGGTTTATGGAATGATGTTCATAGGCAGCATATCTGTATTTTTACAAAGCAATTAGAAGGACTCTTGCAGAACACTAACAAGGCAGACTGCCAGTCCATGAGCAGCCCTGGACACTGACATCTCTTTTAATGAGCTGTGGTATGTCATTCTGGACACTAAGACTTTTGCATGATCCTGTGAGCCTCCTGTGATAAGCAGCAGTCACCTTCATACATAATAACTGATCCAAAAGAGAGCTCTTGCCCGCCTTTTCCCGTGACAACATTAGCCACTCACTGTCAAGCTAAAACTAGGTATAAAAATAGATACAGAACTAGGTATATCTAGATCACACTATGTACAGGGAAGAATTTTCCTTTTTACAATGAGGGTAGTGAAACACTTAAAAGGTTGTAGATGTCCCATCCCTGGAAACACTCAAGGTCAGGCTGAATGAGGCTCTAAGCAACCTGGTCTAGTTGAAAATGTCATTGCAGGGGATGGAGTAGATGACCTTGAAAGGCCCCTTCCAACCCAAACCATTCTGTGATTCTAAAAGCTGATGTACCACATCCACTCTAGAATAAGAAGGAAGGTGACAGCAGTTCTGGTAACCAAAATGATGAGCAATCTTCAACCAAATTTTGCAAATTCTTACTCTCTGCTTATATTCTGCAAGAGGTGATAAGATACATTCTGATCATAAAGCGCCTCGTGACTGCTACTTGGAAACGTAGCGGAGTAACGTATGATTATGCTTATATATAAATAAATGCACACATGCTCATATATTCACATATTTTGAGTTTCAACAGAGAATGAGGGGGAAGGCTTATAAAGCAAATTTATAGGAACATTAAGACACACTGTGATTGTGTAGAATGCGTGAGCGAGAAAGAAGGAAAAAAGATGTAATGGCCCGAGAAAGAAATGCATGTTTGTATGTCAGTAATCACACCTGACCATTGCCAGAGAACTCAATACGCTGGAAGCATATCTGTGAGGGTATTTACTCCAAAGACCATGAAAAGGCCATTGTGCAAAAATTCCAGATTCAGATTTATCTACAGAGATATACCCGAAGGCCTCTCAGTCTCAGCATCACTGCTTCAATTATTAGCAGGATGTCTCAAAGGGTAAAAAACCATTTAATTGGGAAATGCCTTTATCGCTGTAGCTATTACCTCTCAGTTTCTAAGAGGATTCTTTGTGCTTTCCCATACCTAACCAGTTTCTTGGAGCCTGTGCAAGGGTTTTTTTCTATGTGTTCAACAGAAGTAATAAAAGGGCTGCAATGTCCAAGAAAGTTAGTGAGACCATTTGCACTTGGTCTGCTGTCCTCTTCCAAGTATTTATCCAGTTCAGCTGCTGGTAAGGCTGAGCCCTCTCTGCAGTGTCAGAGGGCTGCTGCTGCTTGCAAATCTCTGCATGAGCCAGACTCATGCTAAGGATCACTGTAAAAATGTTCAGTCCCATAAGAGTATGGAAGAGAGAAACAAATGTCCTGTCCCTTCTTCTGCAAAGCGGAGAGTCAACATACCGCTTGGTTCTTGGCACTTTTTATCCTATATCCTTACAATCATGGTCTTGGATTACTGGTGAACACAGTGACCCCAGCAGCCTCAACCAGCACTACGCTGCAGAAATCTTTACTGCAGAAGTAGAGGAATGGAATGAAGTTCCTCCTGCAGTATTTGTTTTATGTTGTAGAAAAACGAGCGGTTAATTGTGTGACTCCTCTAAGCGAGTGAACATACATTTTGGAGTGAAATTTCATCACTGCTGTGATTAATGTTTATGTTACTGCCCTAAATTCTCCATTCTCTCAGGCTAAAAATTCCCTCTGCATTTCCTGATAATGTCCAATGAGAATCACAAAGGGAGTGAGGGCAAGGAGAGAAAAGAAGAGAGAAGTGCTTTGTGTCTTGCATCCAGACTTACGTTTTGGGCAAAGTAGCTGTCAGGAAGGTAAGAGAGCTGATCCCTTTTAAAATGTGAGAAACTTTACCTGCCCACTTTTCTCCCAAAATGATTACAAAGATTTATGTGAATGCTTATCAAAGATTAGAGCAGTTTTCATGCCATCCCTCACTTAATATTTACAATTATAGTTTCACTCTATGAAACCATTAACTGGTAATTTAAAAACCCTCTTTTTTGATTTTGTCTTCTTTCCAAGTCCCCGTGTGGCTTTTTCTCATCGTTCAGACATGCCCATTCTCAGTTTCTGTGGGTTAGAGCCATACTCAAGCTGAAGTCAGCTCTCCCTCCACTAACGACAGGGTATATGCAAAGTGAAACATGAAATCCATTCCCACAAGAACCTGTTTCCAAATGCAAAGATGACCTAATAAAAGGCTTAGTGTTTTTGTAACCTCCTGCCTTACAGAAGATCAGCACGAGAGAAATCAACACAGAGCATTTACTCTTAATTTTGTATGAAAACATATGTATATTTAAATAGAAATATATTTAAGTGACAAGCAAGGTATTGTTACAGTGGGGTTAGATGTGAATTCTGCAGCAACAGCTCCTATTTGGGAAGGCCACAGGTTAAGTGTTTCTCAACCCGCTGTTCGAGCCAGCGAGCATCTGCCCCTTGTATGAAGCAGCACTGTGCTGCGTTTGTATTAGCACTGAGAAAAGCCTCCTCCTTTCACCCCTTCATCTATTTATCATCATCTTAGAAAATCGGGGGCAACTTAGCAGAGTGTTACAGAATTTTCCATCCCTACCGCCACACTGAGGCTAAACCCATCTCCCTGCAACACAACAGCAAAGACAGTGTCTTTCTTTTAACCTAAATCACCCAGGTAGTTAGGCTTTAAAGGAAAGCCACTGGGAAATGCATATGTTTGCAGGGCACGCTGCTGGGAGCATGGTCTGGAACAGTCCCAGAGTTTTAGGGGTTTATCATCCCAACACATAAACTTTCTTTCTAGGGCTCCTTTTCACTTACCTGTTCTTTTTATTCTACAGCTGGAACTCCACAGCACATCTCTCAAAGGTTAACAGGCCTGTCTAGACAGCACAAGAAACAGCCTGGCTACAGTCTATGGATTTTAATGCTCTACATTACAATAACATGCTATTTATATACCGGGTAGCAGTCCACAATCAGCACTATTGCAGTGACTGTGTGAGATATGACAGAGGCCAGGGAAAGGTGCAATAACAGTTGTAAAACAACCCGCCTACAAATAATAACAGAAGACCACCATAAAGATGGAATGGGAGAGAGACTCAGAGAAACAAGGGAGACTCAGAGAAACTCCAGCAAGGACATCTCCATCTGCTAGCCCTGGAAACCAAGGAAATGGTGTGGTGCTACAGCAGGTTGGCACACATTTCAGACAGATGGTGATCCCCATGTGAAATCATTGAGTCTTTCTTTGATGGGTTTCAGAAAGCCCCGTTGCTCTCCTCCAAAGAGAAATGACACCTTTATGCTGAAAGCTACAGGTTGTTGCAGGCAAAAGGACAGAATTACACCCACATGCTTTCCACATCCACTGTACTGTCAAGCTGGCCATGTATTTTGCAACAAGGAATGCTTGCGGGCACTGAAACATCTCTCAGACACATGAAAGAAAAAAAGCTGGCTGCCAGAAGACATGTGTTGCATCCCTTCATTCACTGTAATGCAGTGAGCAGCAAATCTTTAAGCACTGTTTAAGCCTCACATATCACAGCAAAGGATTTCTAACCACCTTATGATGAGAGATTGTCACCGGGCCAAAATCAGGCCCTATCAATTCTTTGGTGGTGCAGTGAACCCTGAACTTGCTTCTGACTGGGGAAAAAGCATTTGCCACACCAGTCTTACAAAAGGTTGAGTAATCCTTGATTCCTGCCAAGGAGCAGATGGCCACATTAGCCTGTGCAATGTCAGCACAGCTCTGATTGGGATCCAGGGCTGCTGAAGGAATAACTGAGGGCTCCTGGGTCAGTAGATGCACTCAGTAGGCTGCAGCCCCTGCATACGCAAAGCACTTGAGCACAAGTCATGCTTTAAGTACTTTCCATAATAAATGCTTACATGAACATGTGAAATAACTCAAATTACATGCAGTTCTATCCACAGACAACTGGAGTAACCATGAATAAAATATTTCAACAAAAACCTGCCTCAGACTTCTTTAAACGAGCACCAGAAGCCCATCAGCTTTATGCCTTCTCCATCTTTTTATCTGCTTTCGAAACTAAATCAGGTTGCCCATTTGATCTGCATCCAACCTTAAAGCTGTGAGAGTAAGAGCCAAACTCTACAGCTGGAGGAGACAGCACAAGGTGGGAACAGTGAGTCCAGGCACAAAGGCTGGGACCGTGCTTGAAGAATAAGGGCTAGCAGGTCTGCACCATGATAATGCCTCTTACAGCAGGGCCCAAAGAGAGTTTAGCCCTGTCTATCCTAAATTATTTGCATTTCTATATAAAGACAAACCCAAGGATTCCTTAAACATAAAATTTCTTTCTAATTATCTTAAGTACTTCACTCTCAGGAAAATGTGGTTGAAAATGCAAGAGAATTATGCTGATCATTTGCTCGTAATTAGACAGATTCAATAAAACCTGGTGCTTAGCAAGTTTTGCATCTGTATACTCTATGCAAAACTAATCTCAAAGATACCTCTGCCATCTTTCAGCCTTTTGCTATCAAGCAGTGCTGGTTTTGGCTGGGATAGAGTTAATTTTCTTCACAGTAGCTTGTATAGGGCTGTGTTTTGGATTTGTTCTGGAAACAGTACAGATAATACAGGGATGTTTTCAATACTGCTGAGCAGTGCTTACATAGAGCTAAGGCCTTTTCTGCTCCTCATACCACCCCGCCAGTGAGGAGGCTGAGGATGCACAAGGAGTTAGAAGGGGACACAGCCAGGACAGCTGATCCCAACTGACCCAAGGGATATCCCACACCATAGAGTGTCATGCTCAGCATATAAACCTGGGAGAAGAAGGAAGAAGAAGGGATGTTTGGAGTAATTGTGCTTGTTTTCCCATCACCATGATGGATCCCTGCTTTCCTAGAGATGGCTCAACACCTGCCTGCAATGGGAAGTGGTGCTTCATCTGCAGCCGCAGCTTTTGCTTTACCTGTTAAACTGTCTTTACCTCAACTCTAGAGTTCTCTCACTTTTACTCTTCTGATTCTCCCCCTCATCCTGCTGGGGAGAGTGAGCAAGCTGCTGGGTGGTGTTTAGCTGCTGGATGGGGTTAAACCACGACACAAGCACATCTGATGTGGCAAGGATGGTCTACATAAACAGCCACCTCTTGAGGATTATTTAAAATCATTACTTTGCCCACAGAACAGTTCCCTAGCACTCCATCTTTCCCTTCTGCTGCTGCTATGCAAAGCTTGGAGTAAAATTAGGGGGTTTGGCTTGTTGTGAGAAGCAGCCAATTATGGAACTGGTGATTTTTGTCAGAAGACTGGTTATTTATGAAGAAAATAAGAAGTCTTGTTTCCATAGTGGGAAGAACGTGGGGGGAAAAAGGTGGTAATCTTGTGGCCCACTGTTCCAAATGTCTTTCAACCAGCATTTAACCAAAATGTTTGCTCAAAAGGTTGGCTGCTTCTTGAAGCTAAAAGCAAGGATGAATATGCACATCTTAGCACAAAAGATAGCTTACCTAGGGAGCACTAGTAGCTAATGCTACTGGTAGAATCACAAACTCTACTGCCACGAAGAATTGCCTGTTTTCCTGTGTGAAATGGCCCTTGTATAGAAGTGCACAAAATTAGCTAAAAATGCTCATGAATACTAAAAAAGACAAAATATATTTATGGAGCTCCTTTCTGCTGTCTCCAATAAGCAGTCCAATATGTCTTCAACCCCATATATAAGCATCTCTATTTACTACTCTGAATATCTGATCTTCTTCTCTCTGTGTCAAGAGATTTTTCTTCTTCCTTCAGAGAACTGTCTCTGTTTCTAAACCTGAAGAATATGAAGTAAATATGGTACTGCATATAAACAATGCAGAATATAACAGAGCTTCTAAATTCAGTCAGCCAAAGATATCATTCCCCCCCACACTTTTTCAGTGATTGATGCCCTCTAGAAGGAATCATAATTATGTGGCACAAGAAGGAGGAAAGAGACATGTTGAATGATATAAGCATTTAGTCAAAACATACCTGAAACACTGAGGGGAAATAAAAAAGTTTATAACTGCTAAGCCTGAAAAACACGGTGTTACCAGTTGTAAAAGAGATGAAAAATAAAACCCCTCCAATAAGAAAAGGACTTAAGAAATTTGCTATACACTAATGCCATCTACCAGACATCAGTGGAAGTAGCAGAAAAAGAAGACAAATGAAACAGTGAGTGTGACAAAAATTAAGAATTTGTGCACAGCCCTAAGTTTTGGGGTTTGGTTGGTTTGGGTTTTTGGGATTTTGGGGTTTTTTTTTGGATTTTGGGGGATTTGGTTGTTTGGGTTTTGGTTTGGTTTGTTTCTTTTTTTTACGCAACTACCAAATTTCTTTCTCCCCCCCCCCCCACATGTGAATACAAATATTTATCAATTCTTCCAATTGGCAAGATTGCAGAAAAAACCCTTTAATTCCCCTTCCAACACAACCTTGAAGCACAACATACATTTACATGACCTTGAACTATTCTTCTTCTTCTCCTGCAAGCTGCCTCTTACATAAGGAAACAAAACCTTATTTTGTATCAAAGTCCACATTGTCTCAGGGCCTCTTCAACCTGCCTTGACTATTTTGATCACTGAGTCAAGCTCAGTGAGCTTTGATAGCAGCTACACTGTGAACTTAATCACTGTCAACTTATCTGTAAGTTTCCAAGGACTGCCTGATGACTGTAAAGGGGTTGCTGCTTCTCTTCTTGTCTTAAGTGGACCCAGATTTAGCCAGCTCCAAACCACACCTCAAACACTTGGGTGAAGCCTGGGCATAACAAAGGCTGAAATACACACAAAATGTAGGTGTAAATTTACAGCAGAAGTCTATAAACAACACAGAACCCTAAAATCTGTGTAACCGAGACAGGGAACAGTGGCCATGACCCTGTATTTGGCCTTCAACTTTCCTTTTGGATATCCACCAGAAATAAATAGCAGATGAGTGTTCAGTCTCAAGACAGTGAGAAATGGATGCAGCTGCAAAATCTGCCACTGCTGTGCCATGAACATGGTCTCCATCTGCTCATACAGACACATGTATACACAGAAAGCAGGAGATGGGGAAAGCAATATCTGAAAGCAGCAGAGCATGATGTGGACCTGAACCATTTTGAGAGACCAGAGAACACTTAAGTTTCAAAAGGAACATCATCTATCTGTGTACCTGTTATTTCAGACACAACCTCACTTCTTCCAGCACATAAAGTTACCCAAAACTAACAAAATATATTAGACTTTAGTCCCTAATATGTCTCTGGGAAAATATTCAAGAAACTCTGACAGTTAGAAAGGTATAAATGTGTTCAGATCAACGACATCTCTATGCATCAACTTTGCCCTTTTTTCTTCCCCTCAAAAAGTCTCCATTGCTTTAAGAAGTATTTACACATACCAACTAACAAAGGCACTATCCAGAAATTCTGCCAGTATTTGTCTCTTTCTGATCTTCCAGAAGGACAGAAACGAGAGCTATTTAGCCACCACACTTAAGTCTGTCTCTACAATGGAAAGGTTCCAGTGATGAAGCTGTACTGAATAGCCACTGATTAAGAAATTGCAGCAGTGCTAGGGGTTGCTGTTGAATCTAGGTGAGAGAAACCAAGCTGGAGTTACTTGGCAGTGCACAAAGAGGAATTTCCATGTTGTCAAAAATCATCCACTCTGATGCTGGAATTATTTCCTACTGGCTTGTTAAGAAAAAATGAGCTCTCATCACACTGCTCTGGTGCTTCCTTTGCTCCTTGGATGAATATTCTGCAAGTGAAAATAAAATGTTCAACAGCAGCAATTTATTTTCTGTCTCTTACAAAACGGATTGCAGGGAGCCAGGCTTTTGTATCAGGAGCTGGAAGCATGTGTGTTACAGCAAAGACTCCCTGCCAGGTCCAAGTTCCCCTCCTTCTTCTGTCCTTTGCTTTCTGTGAGATAATGGCCATAAGGCACCACAGGGGCCATATTAGTATGGTACTGGTTCTCCATATTTTGTCTGATCTCTACTACTGTAGGTGTCTGCATGACACTAGCAGGAGGTAGTCACTCATAGAATTTAGCCATGAAGATCCAAACCTGTGTTCCTGAACTGCAGAGAGAGGATGCATAGGCAGTCCCAAACTGGGCAGAGGATCAATATTGGAAAGGAACATCTCATTAATATTGCAATATAAGTCTAGGGTTTAAACAGCCCGTGTCAGAAGAGTTAAGACATGGCATCACAAAACTTTTATTTCCTATCCTTTGGGCTTTTAATCTTCCAGCCACTCTGAGTAACAGTTATGCCTCGGATGGTAAACTTCCCACACCACCCCCCGGATTGCAAACACACAGTGCAGTCTGTTGGTTCTCTCCCTTACAGAACAACATTCACTGCCTCTATTTCGCCTGTGTTTTCTTCCCCAGGATGCTGGCAGCACATGGGTTAACGAGACAATTATTTGAAGGAAAGACATTTCCAATAAATCAGCAGATAGCAAAAGGGAAAAAGCACTGGAGTAATTTTTTCTGTTCACAATTTCATTATGCTCTTGGCTGTGAGCCATTATAAGGTAAATCACCCAAGTCATGTTGCACAGACATTTCTGAAAGGACAGTTATTTAAATCACTTTGTAAGCTACACTCCTTGTTTTGAATGGAGAATCCTGCTTATTTTGTATGTATGGCACTTTATGCCCATTTAAAAGTTTTGAAAAGAGAACTGCAGCAAAGCTAGAGCTGTAATTTGGCTGCAAACAGCACATCACGGCACTGGCCTGTGTTGTGCCCACAGCTCACATTCTCCTTTCCCTCCTGCTCAAGACCTGACAGCAGCATCCCAGCAAATGGACAGACACCTCTTCTGTTCCCTTAAGGCAACAAACCTTGGAGTAACGCTGACCAAAGAAGGGATAATTACTTGTACTACCTTAACCAGGGCAAGTCTGCTGAGCTGGTAACGTTCACTAACCCTTTCCCCAAGTTTTCATGCCCACCAGTTGCTGGCTCATGGCTCCTTGGCAAATAAGGAAAACAGCAGAAATGTCCTGCTTTGGCCACTGGGAAGACTCCCAGAAACTCCCAGAGCAAATAAATAGTGACTGCTGACAAGAAGATTACAGTTTTGACAGGCTTTTGATTTTCTTTCTCCCCCACACCACCAGTGGGATCAAGAACAAGAGATACCACTGCAGAATGTCGTGGACAAAGAATATGGGGGGCAAAAAAAGAGGCAAATACCATGGTGCTGCACGTGGCCTCGAAAGCACCAGCTTGTCCCTGCACAAATTCTATTCCACCCACTTTTAATGACTTCTAACTTCACAATGTCATTAATGTTCAATATTTTTCTTTTTACAGCTCGCAGCTTTCAACTTAATGTGTTCAAATGTGTTCACTATTACTTTTTCTCCCCCCCAGAAGTCACTGAAAGTGCCTTTACCTTCGTGATCTGGAATCTCACACAATTTACTGAAATACGGAGTATCGGTTATAAAAACCACACATAAAAGCCAAATGCACTATCAGAATCTCGAGTTAACACAATAAAAGCATCCTCACATACACTCCAGGAGACAGGAATCCCAATTAATGCCTCACACACAAACACAGGCTCTTCATGCTTAACCCTGAGATTTGGAGTGGGAGCCCAGCGCTGGCTGAAAGTACCTGCGGCACAGTTTAGACATTTCATTTCTGACTCTTCAAAACAGGCTGAAGGCTGCTTTTGCCTTCCATCCACCGGAGCTCTCACTCGGGCTAGATTCAGCACAGCAAGCAGCTGCTTCAGGAGACACGTACCTCACCAGTTTCTAAACTAGATGACAGACATATTCAGCTGCTTTTCAATGCACATTCCACTGTCAATCAAAATTACAGGGTATAATTAAGTAGGCAACAGCTAAGCAATGTCTGTCTTCTACCTAAGAACCCAACAAACAGATTAATTTGCCAGTGAAATAGAATGAGTTCCTCTAAAAAAACCCCAAATCTTGGCAGAATCAAGGTACCATCATTTTTTTCTATCTAGCAGGAGGTTAAACATTGTAGTTTTTCTGTAATGAGGAGTTTCAAAAGTTGCCAAGAACTCAAAGCTTTCTGTATTAACTGATATTAATATCAGTGATCTCAGTTCAACCTGCAAATGCAGCTCATGAAGGTGTCATTCAGCCTCATGACCAGGATAACAATGTCTTCTACCAGGTAAGTTCCAGTTTGGTATCCCATGGGAGCAGCATTTGCTACTCTGCACCGGGAACCCACCAGCACTCATATGCAGACACAGAGCAGTGCTGTGTCCCACTGCCCACCATCAGGTCCTGGTGCTAAGAAACAGAACTGCCCCAAGGAAATACCCCAGTAAGATTCAATCAGCTTCAGCTCCTTCTTCCTCTCTCAGTCCCTTCCTGTCCCGCTGACACATTCTCAGTGTGCACCTTCACACAGACCTGCAGAAGCATCTTGGGGACCACAGACCTCACCAAGGCACCCACTGCGCTGCCTTACGGCTATTAAAAATGGCATCAAGTATATGGATGATGAGATGACACACAAACCATTGCACGAATGACAGAATCTGCCCCAAGCTGTTATGGGCTCCTGAGACCTTCTAAATACCTTGCTCTACCTGACATTTCTTTGTGCAGTACCTGGTATCTTCACTTTGCATCACTGAACTTTAATTAGTTTAACAACTTGCAGAGGACTTTTAAAATAATACTTTATTTAATCTACAGGTTTTTCATTGTAATGTTCGGTTGCAGCACGAGATCGTGTAATGATAATGAAAAGTATTGGAGCAGCTGAAAACTTAATTAAAACATGTAAAAATTAATTATACTGCTCATCATTGATTTTGTCTAAAAAAGCTGATATTGCAAATAGGAAATCAAAAGCAAGGAGGTCATATAGAGAATTGCTGATGTGAAAGTGATGTATTAGAGAAAAAGAAATATGTTAATGCTGAGAGGAACCATTCACTGCAGGTCCACAATCCGCTGCTGAGCTGAACTCCATCCCACATTGCAAAATTGCCAATCAAGCATCAATAAGGAGGCTGATTAAGGTGAAGCCAAAAGAACAGAGTACATATAATGCGACTATTATGTAGACAATTGTATGTGAGATTAGAATCACATGATTAATAAAGTCAGCCTTTTCAGGATCTTTTTCTACCTTTGTAAAAAAAGGAGATGAGTTGTATAACCATGAAATGTCATTCCTCAGGCTCTCCAGAAATGTCTGAGATAGGTGTCTGGGTTAGGACTACGCTGCTTGGTGTTGCAAACAGGGATTATAATACCCCTTCATGGCCATAACAAATAGGAGCCTGCTCACATCTGCATTCAGTCCCCTGTATTAGGCTGGCAAGGGGAGCTGCTGGATGCTCTAACCCTTTCTGCTTTACCCTGGGAAAAATCACGTACTATGTTCTAACTTAAATAATAATTCTCTCTCCCTCCTGTCAGTTCCTGAGTTTGTTTATAAAGCATAATTATATCCTATTTCAACTTGGAAACAGTTAACGCATCCTTTTAATAAAACACCACAGTACAGAAAGGCCAGCCTGATTAGCAGCAGAAATTGTACTGAGAGCTGTACCACAGATTCCTTTGGGCAAGCCACTTAACTTCTCCAAGCCTTAAGTATGGAATGAAGAAAATTTACCAAACCCAGCAGAGAGATTATCTAATACTACCTAATATTTATAAATCACTTCCATATTCTCAGGTAAAGACCACAGAAATGTAAAGACTTACTGACCCACATAAGGGTTAAGAGCAAAATCTTTTTCCCAGTGACAGCTCTCAAACGACCTTGTAACATTAGGATTTATTTTCAGCGCAGAGGAAGATCTGTCAGGTCTAGGAGCCATACTTTGCTCTAACTGCGGATAACTTGCTATCAACAGGAAAACAAGTTTAGTCACTGATCCAAACGTCAAGAGCTGCCAAATCAGTGCTTTAATGAAACGTCAGGGATACTAACGTGGTTTCAGGTCAGCACTGATCCAACACCGCACAGCCAAAATGGAATCTGGTCACACCGCTTTTTTCCCCCCAGTAAAATACCGAGCAACCAGCAACATATACATTATGTATACTTCTACACTTTCTTTGAAGTGAAGCTGAACAAGCTAAATTCCCTCCCTATCCCCCCCCAACCCATAAATATTTCCACTTCTGTGTTTTAAAGGAGTCTGATCTCCACATGCTGCAACTTCAGGAGTACAAATATCCCATTTAATGAGACCTGAAGCATTCAGGGATTTTTTTTTTTTCACTCGTGCCACTACACCTGGCAGAGAAAGATACCCTGCAAAGGGAGTCTTCCAGTCATAAGGTTGCTCACAGGCATCAAAACACAATCTTCTACATGACTAGATGTTGAAAAGACAGAAAGTAAAAAGCAGGCACATTCAGAAAAGATGACTGTATATTTTAAGACTCTTTTCTTAGCCACTCTTTTCTTAGAAACAACTACAACAACTAAAAGCTGTTATTTAAATTAATGAAGCTAATCACAAAGGGATGTCTCTTTTGGTTAAAGTAACCAGATGTTTCCAAAGAAAATATTCAAAATCTCCATATGTTGCTGTCAGTAAAACTCTGTGGGAAAAGAACAGCAATCAAACCCTTGTCACTGCAAGAAAAGTGCTGAAGAATTTCAGGACTGGGAGAAACTGTAGATGTCGAACATGTTGGCAGCTATACACTGAGGAAGTCATACCATGGTACTTGAAAATGCAAATAATATCCCATTGCCGGCACTGCAGTGATTAATTTTATAATTCAACCTGGACAGCACTTCCACAGGAGGGAATATAGAAGTATCTCCTGGCAGGATAGCAGTGCCAGGTCTTTTATAAATACTACAAAAGTTACCTAAGCAGGTGGCCCATCAAACCAACTGATCCATGTCAGGTAGACCTGGAAACTCAACAGTATAACACATCATTACAGCAGTCAACATAAGAAGAAAGTCCTTGTGGTTTCCCCTGCAGCAAGCAGTTGAAAGGAAACTGAAGAGCTCTGCTATCTTTTCAACTGTATACATACTTCTCTTGAAGTCTTCAAGGGAACAGCAAATACTAATAACCCCTGCAACAGGCCCCTCTAAGACCCACCTACCTGCTTTTCTGGAACAGAAGAGCATTATAATATTCTTCATTATAATACTCTCTTTTTCTTTGCTGGAAACAGTTCAATGTGGATTAAAAAACAGATACTGGGCAAGTTCACGTGGTGCCATTCAATGGCTCATTTCCTGATGTACTGCACAGTTTCAATGGGTGATTTTCATCATGGCCAACACCAGCATGCTTCTCTTGGCCGCACTGCTAGGATGGCCCTGATATTGATGGCTGCGATGAAGGGCACTGATTCATTATCACAGGTAGATTGAGCAGTTGTAGCTGAAATCACTACTGCCTCAAACTTACCCACCAGAGAGGACAACATCCCAGCAGGGACATCTCAGTGGATGGGGTCACCATTGCTCACAGCCAGACTCCTCCGACCTGAGGGAATTGCTCCCAGTTACAGTGGTTTCCTCCAGTCACACATGGTCATGGCACTCAGGATCTCCTTTATCACTGCACTTTCTCTGGTCAACCACGGCCTGATTAGATTGGTTAAACTATTTTAGCTTAAGCATCCAAGCGTTAAATTTCCAGCACTGGCTTCCAATGAACAAGTGAAGTCACTCACTAACTATGCATTAGGACTTAGAAAAGATAAAAGGAATGTCTGAATCATTGCAAGTACAGAAGAAAGCTCCATCAGCCACAATCACTGAATGAATTATTTACTGAATTTGCAGAGGGAAGTCAGAGGAAATACAGCTATTAAAGCAGTAGCCCACAAACTGTACTTTGACTGGAAGATCTTCAAGTCAGTCATCTTCCCACAGCCATGAGGAATCAAGAAGTTTCCACCAAAACAGTAAGAAAGGCAAAGACTGACACTTTTGCTCCCACAGTATCATGCCTCTACAGCACATATTTCTTACGTTCAGCATTTCTGATCTTAGGGATTTTTTCACTCATTTGGAAACATAACACTTTCACAGATGCTTATACATGTTGTTTCAAAACACTGCTAACAGTGCAGCAAGCTAGCCAGGGTGGACACTGATTGCCAGGAAGGAGGAGAAAGGTTAGAGAGACTTCTCCCTGCCAAATTGTGTGTCACCAAATACATACAATGGCCTTGCCCGAGACAGCCAGCTGAAAATCAGCTCCACGTGTGCTGAAGTGAACCTAGGGACTGCAATATGGAGAGGACTTAATGGCTTTATTCCTAACACCCTGCGGGCCACCTACAACTAGAGTGGACCCAACAAGTGCTGGGACCTTTCCAACTGAGAAAGATACTAAGGACAACTTTGACACTCGACGGCTGCTATAAACAAGTTTGGGAGCTTTATTGATTTGACTTTGGTGTTTTTTCTTCCCCACTCCAATTTTAGACAGTGAACCAGTAGCGGCAGTGAGCTCAGATCTAACTCACCAGTGCTCCTGCCAGCTGATATCAGGGCAGAAGCCAGGAGGAGCTCAGATGCATTAAATCACCCTCCAGATAGTCCTGGTCTCTCTGCTACTTACAGTGGAATTTTGCCTCCTTGTTCTCCCACCTAAACACTCCAGCAAGATGTATAACATTAAATGAAATGTCATCAAGCCTTTATTTTTCAGCTTCCACCTCCATAAAATAGGTATAATAATACTTACTTACTTTCAAAGAGAATTGTAAGACTTAATTAGATAATTAACATGAAAGTGCCTTTAAAAAGGCTATGTACACACAAAGCACTACTGTATTATTAGTGTAGGCAGGCATGGGGAGCTCGTAGAGATTTTCTAGCAGGTTATTTGTTATTCTCGAAGAAGTCTTTAGCTGCATACAGCAGTAGTGTAATTATTATCATCATCAGATTCACTTCCTAAGTTATTTATGAAACACTGGATAAAAAAAAAAAAGCATCAAGTTAAGTAGCACTGAGCTGAGTTTCTGTTTTGTGGCACATGCTGATTAGGAATGCTGTTTAAAATGCTGCTTTGCTGTAGTGAAAATGCTGGTGCCAGAAATTTAGTTATACGTTTGTTACTAGAATCATCATTATTTAGACATAAGTGGTAGGTATCAGCGATTTCCCTGCCTTTTTATTTGTATTTCTTTGCAATAGGATTTTTTCTAGAGTCTACTGGATTATTACAAGAACATGCAGAAACTGATGAGCTTGAATTGCACTGTTGCACAGCTGATCTTGACTACACCACACATCCAGGAATTTCTCTCTTCTGTGCATGGCATAAATATGGTATACATATAAAAGAATAAATAACTGAATTATGACCATGTGCAGGGAAAGCAGGGATTTCCATCAGGCAATAACTATGCTATTCTATTATTCCATGAAAAGATACAGATTACAAGTACTCCAGCTCAACGGTAGTACTTGTTACGGGAATAAGATGGCTAAATTTACGCACTTAAGTCATATAAATACATCTGAAGTCCATAAGATTTCCCTCATGAGCCACGTGAGGAGGATTTCACTCTAAAACCTATTTCTTTGGTTCTTTTTCAACCACATGTCATACTAAATTACACTGTGATCAAGTTCCCATGAGCTTCATACATCTACCCTCAGCATATTTCTCTTGATTGACTCCCATATGGAATAAAATCAGATACAGTCTTACTGGAGAGATGTCTGCACAGCTCTAGACCATGAACATTGCTTATGCATGTTTCTTCACAAGTTCAAGGACAGCCAGACTGTTGGACCCAGCAAGGCTGCTCCTCACTATCTAAGGATCAAGCAAAACCAAGATTGCTTTTCCATTTAGAAAAAATTCTTTAGAGATTATTTGGTACTGTCTGTACTGTTACAGCATAAGGAATGAAGAGGTCAGTTCTCTCCATCAGCACACAGAGGCTTTCATGTTTACTTCCAAGCAAGAACAAGAATTAGCTGAACAAATTCTTTTCAGAGTGAGGGAATAATAAAATTGCCAGGAATTGCATTCACCACGTTACAGCTTCTAACAGTCCATATCAGTATTTTTTATTCTGAAGAAATCAATAAAGCGACATATTCCCCAAAGAGAAAATATTTATAAATCTCGTTTTCAATAATAAATTTCTTTTTAAAATCTGTTAATTTGGATCAGTCTCCATGCTTCTGGTTCAGAACTGGGCAGAAAAACGTGTTTCCGTGCAGCTCTAATTGAGTAGAAAACCCTCCATAAAAGAACAGGAAAGAAATCTAAACAACATCAAATATTTATATCATGGGAAACATCAAGAGATCTTTTTTGTGGCTTGCACTGTATATATTTTACATGTAAATTAAGCTGAGTGGTTCCTCTTCATAGCTTCAAGCTGCTGCTAATGCTTCATAGATTTTTCAGGCAGACAAATATTGGTGAAAAGAATTTTACAACTTTCATACTGAAGATTTATGATTATATGTGAACTAGAAGTCTAATGCACTGACATGCGACCTTGGCTCACTCTCATTATAGAGTAATTTGCACCCCTCATTTAATTGCTGTTGTTTGAATGTAAATCACCCTCTGCTTTCCTGCAGCTCTGCCACATTTGTTGTTACAGTGGAACATACCAGATCTGCTGGAGTTTGCACAGCTTGCACTAATACCCGTGTTAGCTTACACTAAAACGTTGCAGCTTTAGAAGAAAGTTCAGAATTCCCTGTTCCATTCTCTTTCCCAATGCAAATTGGCACTGCTTCTTCCCGCCCTGGCTCCACTTATAGAAATGATCTGTTTGCTATTTTTAAATGCTTAGAGACGCTTCTTTGATTCAGCCCTTGTGCTGTTCCTGCTCGAACAGCACAGTGCCTCTGGTACACGACATGGGGTGAATTGCAGTACCTCCAGCAGCTGGCAAATCTCATGTCAGCAATTCATTGAGATTTCCAAACAGTATTACAATAAATTAATGGTTGTGATGGAAATTGGCCAATGCAATTAGAACATGGTACTTACACTATGACATTTTCTATTAGCAAACAATGTATGCCAATACCGCTAGGTATTGTGCATACAGGGAGAGACAATTAATGCCATGGACTGCCACTTACTGAAAACAATGGACTTCAGTATGAGCAGATGGCAAATCCTGCATTTTCCCTACCTGCTTTCAGCCTCGAATCTCCGTCTGACTACAAAAGCAAACTGTTGGTTTAAAATATATAACCAGCAACTATTGTAATTGGCAAAGCTATCATCCCAGTGGGTATTTTTCAAGCTATCAACTACTGAAAAGTTCAAATGGCTTTCAAAGGGAGTTAAAGACATTCTTAGAGGGCAGGTCCATGGTGGTCTCAACGCAACTGCTGGCTCAGAAAGTCCTTGTGAACTACAGACTGTCAGAAAGTAGGAGCATATGGCCTGGGATGGATGACTTCATCCATCCTGTTTACTGCTTGTATGTCAGCATCCACTACCAATGACAGATGAAGAAGAAATGTTTTGTACTTTATCCAGACTGTAACAATGATTCTTATGCATTTCATAACCAGGAACAAACCTTCTGTGAGCAAAGCAAGTTAGTGGGTGCTCCATAGTGCCAATCAGCAGCTAAGATGGGAGACAATACTTCATGGCCAACCTGGCACATCTACATCAAGTCTCTCAGAAGAGATATCTGCCTGTAAGACATTTTGCACCACCTCAATGGGAGAAGAGGGAGAAGACCCTTTAGCCCAGACCTGTAAATCCACATCTGCTTTATGAGATGCATACTTAAGGCTCATTAATGTACCTAATGGCAAAGTTGCACTTAAGTGCCTTACTGAATTTGCATGCATTTATTGAAGCAACTCAGTAATTTATAGAGCTGAAGCCTTAAAGGAAGAGTTTCTCTTGCTTAACCTAAAGGTTTGGCTAGCAGTTGTAGAAGGCTCATTGTCTTTTACAGCTCAGCCACCAGGGAAGGAAGAAGACACATTTTCATTGTGTTATACCTGATAGGTGCATACAATTTCTTTCCTTACAGCTTCAACCAAGTAATGGCCTTCACCTGTGTTTGATACAGATAAGTTTGTGAAAAACTATAAATATGGAGAAGACAGTCTTTTCCACAGTGAGCTACACTGTGTGTCTTCAGCTGGGATTTGTTCCCCTCTTCAGGATTCTTGGTCCAGTTTCCCTGTGGTTTTCTCTGCATAAACCTACCTCAAACACAGACTGGGCTTGCTGGGTTTCCTCTGGAAAATGCTGCACTGGGATGGACCATGCCATTAATGCATTCCTTAAGGAAGTTTTGCAGACATGAGGGTTGTACTGAGTTTGCTCTAAGATACCTTCATAGAACAAAACATGTCAACATGAATTTTTGGCAGGTCTGTGCCTGAATTCTGAACAGGGAACAGAGGAGACACAAAAAAGCAAAAAGCAGAACCAGGCTTATTTGAATCATGGCTGCAATGCTGAGATGCTACTAAAGATGACTGCAGCCACTGGGCATTTTTCTGCAGGTCTCTTCCCCCTCCAACTGTTTCAAATGCCACTTAACCCTGGGGATCCAGTCCCAGATTTCATGAACTCAGCAGCACAAGTGACAAAAGCCAGTGAGGTTGACCTGACTTGTTCCCTCTCTGGCTCAATACATGCTCTCTAAGCTGTTTTGCCATCACATTCATATGGAATATCAAGTTTAGAATGGCAACAACCTAGGCATCTCCTCCTGAGGGCATGTCCCAGTGCACTCAGTGGGATGAGGAGCAGAACTGTGCAGACAAAGCACTTGGGGACCCTTCCCGAGCTCAGCCAAGGGCAGCATGTGATGCCTGAAGGGCAGCTCCCCACAGCACCCTCAAGCATTTCTAACCAATGCTTACAGTTGAAAGATCACCTATTTTAGATTTCTGCTGATAAAACGAAATTTGCTGGAGGAAGCTGGAGAAAAGGCAACCTGAACAGCTATAGTTAAGCTGCTGACCTCAGACCACAGTTATCTTTGTATTTTTAAGCTCTGTTTTCAGGTAGGAAAGGCTGGAAAATTGTGTTCAACTACATAATACAAGACAGAAAAGAATAACAGATACCAGCTGAGCTGGATCCTCTGTTTGGGTTTCAAAAGAGCTACACTGATTTGCACCCAATGAAGATCAAACCCATGGTTTTCTTACAATAGCTTCATTATAACTGAACAACTTAAATTTGAATGGAATATATATATACAAACACACAAATATTACGTATCGAAATATATTTGAAACTCTCTGGACTACAATTATTTCTCAGCTCCAACATTTATCTCTTAAAAATGACTAATACATTTGTGCAATACATGTTGTTTTAAAAGCGGGGTCAGTGGTGGGAATGGTGTACTTCGCTTCTGACTGAGAGTAGGCAGCAGGGATTGCACCTGATCTCTCTCCAGACAGTAAATCACTGTTCTGATGCTAAATGCTGCAGATGGGAAGAACCAAAAACCCAACCCAATTTCACATCACCTGCAGTGATGCCTCCCCTAAAAGTTTCCAGTTAAATAGTATGTCCAACCTGCCCCATGTTGTCCTACATGTGCTGTAGGCAGCGCCTTAGGATGAGTGCAAAACCACAAGTTACTCTCCTTAGTTACAGTAGCTGCATCTAAGGCAACTATAATATATTGGAAGGTGACCCCGGGCAGCTTTACCCTGCACCGTGCTTCTCCAATACCAATTATTTGTACCAAGCAGATGGAGTACATGCAACATCCAACACATAGGCAGGAGGCTGCCCAACGCCAGTAGGGTGAAGAAGGAAGGGGAGCAAAAGAAAGTCTTGTCCCCTCTGAGCCAGAGCTCCCGAGGGAACTGCATGCTCAGAAATACCAGGAGGTGAGATGCAGCCTTTACTTTTGGTTTTCCCACCATGCTGTTGCTTCCCTAAGGAACAGCTTCACAGAGCGCCACATCTGCCCCAGACCTCAGACTCACCCTAAGAAACTCCCCCTTCACCCTGCCAGAACTGGCATCTTGTTGACATTGCTATTGCCAGGTGAGGGAATTCAGTAAATGAGAGCAGTCTGGAGAATATTCCTGTCTTTCTCCCTGCAGTTTGGTCAAAATCTAACAAAGGAACAAAATCCTCATTGTCCTTGCAGCCTGAGGACTAACAGCATTCACTTCGACATCACCAATCCTTCCTTGTGTGCTTGGTCAAATGGGAAAGTGGAGGAAAATCCTGTATGTGAATAACCTCAAACTATCACCACCTCAAATTTAATGTGGGAAAAGCTAGGAGAAAAAAATTAAAAATTCCCACATAATTTAACTATGGATTTTACCTTCTCTTTTCTAAATCTCTGTGTTCCCTCTGTGGTCTCAGCATCTATGCAAGGAACAGCCTGAGGGACTGAAGGCTGGTACTCCAGGAAAATGCTTCACCGTCTTCTTTCCAGCATCAGCATTATCCCTTTAGCAGCATCTCCACCACTGGCTATGTCATCCCGATTACAATCAATGCTGAAAACATTTGAAAACAGGACTGTCACAGTCCATGAAATGTACAGGATTTAATGTCTGCAGAAGCACAAAAGCACTGTCTCCAGAGCACTTAGCATATTGACAAGCCATGTGAAAAGCGAACGTTTTTCTCCAAGTTGCCAGTTATTTTGGTTCCTCCGAGGCAAGATTCTCTAATCTCACAATATCACATACAAACAGGGCATCTCAGTACCTCTGTAGTCCCAGATGCTGCAAGTCCTCAGTCCCCACTGCACTTTATACCCAAATAATCATACCAATTAATCTAAACTGTACGGTGAAATTTAAACTGTAGTCAGGGAAGTCTGTTAAATGCATCAGAACACTTTCCAATGAAGGGTCTATACACAGCAAAGGATTTCACTTCCAAGCTTTTGTTATAACAACTTGAAAATGGCAAAAGCAATCATGCAACCAAGTGGCACTCTCCTTAATTAAAGAAGTCGATTCAGAATCAATAAAAGGGCAATTAATCTGTGGATGTCACTGGCTCTATATTATGCTGATAGCCCCAAAGAGGTGACCCTGTGACCTCCAGCACTTCTCCCAGAGTCTGAAGGTTTCCACACACCGATCTATTACTTTATGACAGACATGCTCTTGGAAAATACACTGACAACTGTCAGGAAACACTGAGGGAGAAGTGCACAGAAAAGCCTATGTCTTTTGCAAAACTATTGTAGTTAAACTTGCTCTTGCTTTGGATCCTCTTAAAGGCACAAAAGCTCATTGAAGGGAGAAAGAGGATTCAGTGGAGGAGCACATGTGCTCTTCTGGGGACTGAGGACCCAGCTGGTCATCCAGGATCAGAGCTCGAACTAAAATAAACCCATCATTTCTGTACTTCCCAACCCCAGCCATTCTGCCCCTGCCTGCATTAGAGCCCAGAGCTGGGTGGCATAAGGGGATCTGGTGGTGCCACATGCTGCAGGACCAGCATCCCTGGCAGAGCCGTATGGGAAGGACAACCACGCAGCACGAGTTGCTTTAAACAGCCTGCTCTTCCTAAGAGTTTGCCGACAGGTCTCTGGCAGAGGAGCACATAATTTAGCACAGTCCCTCTGTCCAAGACAGCCTCTCCCATTCCGTTCTCTGTGGAAATGGAGCAGTGAAGGTTTTTCAAGGGGAAAAAGGAGAGTATGGAACAGTATAAATCTCTTGGCTTGTTCCCTCTCACATACCTGGGCACAGATCACTGTGGCACAGGCAGATTTATGTCATCAGTGATACACACAGATCAGCACAAAGAGAAATTACTTGACTTGTTTAGGGCGAGAGTTTAGCAGCTTGCAAGACATCTCAGTGCTACAGAAGGTAAATGCAGGGAAATTCAACAGAAGAGCTGGTTTTGTGGAGTGACTATCTCCTCAAAAGACAATCCCTCCAACTTCACTGGTACTTCATTAATTACAGAATATGGGGCTACTGGAGCATGTTAAAATATCACACTTCGAGCCCTGTAAAATTATTATATTAAGAAATATGTAAAGCCAAATCCAGGGTAAGCAGAGGTGTAACGAAGCTGCCATCCAGGGGTGGCTTAAGCTTATCTGCATTATTCTGTACCACTCTCCACAGACAACTTTAACAGTCACTCTAAGAATCATCTTATTTCCTCCACCATGTCCCCATGCATCTATAGCCAATACCACATCCAGCAGAAGCTTGATTACAGGTTTTTTACCCTGACCCCCAGAAACGCAGGTTTGACTGACATAGCCCCATATTCAAGAACTCTTACTTGATCTGTCTCTCATTTCTATTCTTTTCCTGGTCCAGGGCAGTAACCCATCTTTTGGTGCCTCCCTTTGCTTCTTCCTTATTACCAATCCCCCATTTCAAGAATTTTAAGTTAGACATTTCACCTTCTCTGGCAGGAGTTCTCCAGTGTGAGATGAGTAACAGATATTAAATTGTTAGTCTTATGTTCTCTTTAAAATGTGCTCAGAGAAAATGCTAATAGCAGCACATCTCAAAAGACTCCTACCGGCATTTGTCTTGATCTTTCATTACCCATTTGTCAAAACCCAAGTGACAGTTACGAGTTTAAATCGCAGTTTAGAGGCACTTGTGAGTTTCAAAAAACTTCTGCCTCTACAGCCTACATTTTAAGAACTGGGTGTGCTTGCCCCAAGCATTTGATCTGCTGTCAGGAAACTAAGCACATGGGCATTCTACATGGTGAGAAGAGATAAGCAATTTTCCATTTAATAAACACATGTGGGCAAATAAATCACAGCCCTTGGACAGAGCATCCAACAACTTTACTCTGTACCTCCTCAAAACGGCTCACAGGGCTTCAACTGGCCAAACTCGGCAGGGTAAGGTGACAAAGAACAGAAAGAAAGAGGGGCACCAGCTAAACCTCACCAAAAGGCAAGCAGTTGTCTGTTCTGGGATGCTGCAGGTCATTAAGCTGTGCTAATGGGATCAGAGAGGGAGCTACAGACACATGCCCCTGCCTGTGGAGCTAAAGCCACAGCACAGAGTTGAAAACAGAAGTCATGGTTTGGTGTCAGACAGGATCATGGAGAAAGACAACTCAGAAAGCTCTCAATCCTCTTTAGAGACTCCTCTATTGGTGTCCCAGCTCTTTGGATCTGACCTATGGTTTTAGGTTTTGAAGTATGAATTTAGATTTCCAGACCACTTTGAATAGAAATCAGGCTGACCAGAAAATTCAGAACCCAAAATTCTGGCAGACTTTGGTGGAAAATGACCTTTGTTCAAACAACCAGCAACCAGCAATCACAAAATCAGCAGCGACAGACTGACACTAAGTTTATTTTGCCAACTGTTTGCATTGCCTGCTGTAGACTATTCCTCCCATACATTTCCAACAGTTGCAGCACACTTTCCCCTTTTTTGAATGGTTTATTTTAATCTGAATGTCACACATCTACTGAAAAGCACATAGAAACATACTAATGTCTACATCTTCCCGGTAATTTCTGGATACCAACGAATGCCAGTGCATGCCACCGTGTGCCCTTCAGAATGGATAGATGCTTTACCAGATACCCTAAAAATAACAGCGGACTAGGCAGAACTTACTTCTTATGAGCATAAGTTTTACATCAAAATGTTGCCTTCATATTTCTATTTCTGTTTTCTTATTTTACAGGAAACTTCTACTAACCTAAATAATGGTCATCACATCCCAGATGTACATTGAAATGCATACGGAAAGTAGTTTGCAACACAGGCAAACAGTATGTTCCTATGTGCAGAAATCATTTTGCAGCTCCATTATTTGCAATCAAGTAGCAATGTTATGGTTCAACGGTTGGTTTTGATACCCTGGATAGAAATGCTGTTTCCACTTCTCTGTCTTGTTAGAAGAGGCTTGGCAGCTCAGCGTGTGCCTTGTTACTAATCCTGCGGTTTCATTCATAGCACTTGGAGGTCACATTAGAGGTGAAGCTGCCAAGCTCAGTGAAGCGTGCATATCTGTGTCCCCATCAACCCTTCCTCAACGTAACCTTCATCTTGTCTGCACACTCCAATCGGATTTAGAAAACAACCTGGAAGTTTGTTCCAAACAACTGGAAAAAAACACCAGGTACTACTGCTTATATGCAACAGGTCCCTCGGGAACCTGACTCACTTTTTGTGCCAGTCTCTGAAATTAGACCTAATAAATCAAGATAAGGCTATAAGCCAAGCAATGCATCTTTTTCAGTGGATGACAGAATACAGATGCAATAATTCGTTCTAATTGTGGTGTTTGATTACGGAGTGTTAGAAAAGGCTCTAAGAGAATGTAACTTCTAATTATGCAGCTTTATGGCAGTTCGTTGCAAAACCAGAAGCTCTTGCAGGGCCGTGCAAATGATTGCTGCATTCCTGATAAAGACTGAAATATGTCTTGGTGCCTTCCACAGCCTCTGGGCAAAGTCTGTATTCAGTCTTGCAGATCTCACTGTTGATTTGCTGTATTTTGGTACTGCTACCTTGGCAACCCTATGAAACACAAACAGCTTATTTCTGTGCTTATCTTTTATATGAAAAAGAAGTATTTAGATACTCGTAAATAAACAATACCTGCTATCTAATGAAAAGCCATGCTAGAGTGTAATACGGTTGTCGTTATGCTAATTATGGTTGACCAAGAGTTGCAGATAAATGCACCCCAAAAGCACTGCATCTCCTCTGCTTACATTAGACTGAGCAGGACTGCGCATTCCTCTCCGGGAAATCTTTGACATAAATATGGAGGCCTAAAGCTGAAGGAATAAGGTGAGATTTTAATATGCTATGGCTATCTGTATATGCCTTATGTGTGTAACTAAGAGCAGAAATACTCCCAGTTGTTGGAGTTCTTTTTATTTGGTGGGGGCTTTTTGGTTTTGTGGTTTTCTTACTTGTGTATCTCAAAGATTAATTGATTCATTTACACAAACCTTTCAAGTTCCCCCAGGAGGCAGCAATGTCCATTTGTGAAGTTCAGACAAATTAAAAGCAACTCACATTTCATGGTCTCCTATATCCTGCTAAAAAAACATCCCAAAACCAACCAAATAAAACACCCCAACAGAGCACAAAACCCCCACATTAACCACCCAAAAAACTTAGCAGGATCTATCACTGAAGTGAAGCAAAATCATGAAGAACCCAAGAAATCTCATGTCTGGATTAATACAAAAGCCTGTGTTCCTCTGGGCACAGTAATAATTGTGTTGTGGTCCTCTGAAGTTAAAATCAGTTCCCCATTTCCTTACTGGTTGTTTCCCCGCACACCCAGCACAGGTCTACAGTGAATGCTGGTGCGGGCGAGAGTATGGAAACGAGAGGGAAATGCAGGTTGTAGTAGATCCTCCTGAGTTTACTTACAGAGAAACAATGCCAAAAGCCAGAAAAGCCACAGAGATGGATGAAGTTAGTGTCAGTGGCAGAAACAAAGGAGAGAAGATACATTCAAGAGATGCTGCACAGGAAAGCAGAAGCATTTCACTAAACCCCAGAGATGGTGGAGGAGTGAGAAGTGTCACCACTGTTGTGAGTCTGTGGGACACGGGGTGGTGGCAGAGCTGTCAACATTAATGGGAAGAAGAGGAGGCTGGGAGGATTTTGAAGGATAGATAAAGAGTTCGGGGTTTGCGCTGTTGGGCTTCAGTTGTCAACAGGACACCCAGGATCTGCTGAGGAAAAGCAAATGGAAAGAGAGAAATCTATGAATCATCAGCTGGGGATGGCAATTAAAACCTCCATGCCATGAGCTGCTCTGTCAGCAAGCCCCTCTCCTGCAGCATCAGTGGAAACTGCTCAACACTTGGCATTTTCTACCCAATTTCCTCGAGGATTTCACTGTTCACGTCCACCTCCTAATTATGCTTACATGAAAATTAAGCATATACAGATCAGAGGATTTTCTGGACTGTCCCAATGAGCCAACCTCACCTCCAGGTTTTAGTCCATCAGACTGCCAGAAGCCCCAGGGCAACCACCATCCACTGTCCTTACCTGACAGTTGCCAAACTATATAGGCACATACTTAAGAAGCAGTTTTTAGACAGTAACTCCTTGCATGGTAATTAGAAAGAGCCAGTTGATTAGGCTCATAGTTAAATTAGCCAGCCTGCCTTTGAGGCTTTCTGGGGCAGCTCTCCTCCCAGAGCAGTCTGAAGCTTATCACTTCATTTGGCATTGATTTGTCAGGACCATACTATGCTATTATTATCTCCAGCATCTGCTTTGATCATTTTCTTGCCGCCTTGTCTCAGAATGGCCATGGACTTACAACACTTCAACACTCATGTCAAAGAGGAAAAAGGCAAGATTTATCGAGAGATATATATACACACACACATGTAACTTCCCATCTGACACCAAGATCTTCATGTGATCACTCCCAGTCAGCTTTCTGGATACAAACAACATCTATTGAGACTGAACCCGCTCATCAGATTCAGTCTGCCCACACAGCTTCATCCAAAGTAGACATATTTATTATGGGGTTATGAAGCAGATGATGTCCCCACCTCTCTACCTTTCTGACTGCCGGAAGTCCAGAGGCAACAGACTTTGAGAAAGATCTCCACAAGGAAACCAGCAGGAGGAATTAGACACAGGGCTTCCAAAATCTTTGAGAAATCCCCACTGCTAAGTTTTGCTCCAGAAATCCTCACTTCACAACCACACTTGCCCCATGTAAGCTGGGCTTGAGAAGAAGCTCAGGCTGCTTCAAAGCTTTCCTGCTTTTGAAAATGTCACACAAAATGGGCCATCGTCCCTCCCCCAGTGCTTGCTTTTCTCCCAGGGAAAGGAATGCCCCTGGGATAGTGCTGGCCATGCTTTTCATACTATTCCTCTTTGGGTTTTCAGAAACATCTTCCTACAGCCTGGCCGAGGAATGCCTCCAGGGAGAACCCATCTGGAGTAGCACACGAAGTGAAGCCAGCTCCTCTGAAGTACAAAACAAGCAAACAGCCCCCAACACACAACTATGGGTTGTGGGTACAGATTATAGATGATGTCAGAATTCAAAGCAAAGCTTAATGGCATTTACCGTTCAGAAACAAGCCTGTCTTATTATTATTTTTTGTACATTTCTCAAACTTGTCATTACGTACTTCTGATTTACAGTATTAGTGCCAGGCAACTGTGTTACCTTTATTCTTCCCTGCAGGATTACGTGAGAATATTCTTTAGAGAGAAAAATCACACTGGGCTAAGGTTAAAAAACAATCAAGACATGTAGCAAGTTCCAAGGTGCCTTCCCATATCTCTGAAATATAAATGATTCCCTGGCATAAAAGATTCTGAAATACATAGCCATAAAGTCAAAGCTTTGCTAAGCAAATAACAAATACAAGAGGAAGGTCTCTCCTTCCAAAGGCTCTGAATCATGCCGACAGCTATGGTATGTGTGAAGCTAAAACATATCTGAACAAGCTGCAAGCTGTGAACAGAAGGTAGCAAAGCACTGGCCAGTTCCTAGACTACCATTATAATTCACACAGAAATACACACTGGGGGGAAGGACCTATAGCTCAGAAAAAAGTGCAGGGTTGTGTTTATTGGAGACTTTTATATCGAGGTGTTAAAGCCTGAGGGTCTTGCACTTTTCTGTCAATGACACTCAGTAACTAACTGGTAACAGGTAAATACTAACTGGTACCAGAATATCAAATGGTTTGGGAATTTCCTCCTGCTTCCTGAAAGCAAATACCACTACTAGATATAATCAGTCAAAACACACCATTCTCACTTTGCTTTAAGAAATTCTGTCCATTGAAATCTGAGGAATAAAGTCAACATACAATGAAGAAATAAGTTGGACACTGTCTGTATTTATGGAATCAATACTTGTGGTTTAGGACTTAAAATGAGACCATGAGACTCTTCTTACTTTGACAAAAACATTTTTCTTTTGCCAACAATACAAGAAAACCATTTTCAATACCCCAGCTGGGCAAACCATCTCCTGTATTCAACAAAGCCTCTCCCCTTGCCATATCAGCATACCTAAATGTAACAGGTTCTGGTGTTCAAGATTAATCTTCCAAATACATCTCCAGTCATGGATCAAACACAACCACTTGTATTTCTCTGGGCAGATGTGAATTCCTTCCTCCACAAACCAGACCTACAGTGAGCAGTTATTGGATCAAGCAGAATGTGTGTTCCAAGGGAGCACATTTCCCTGTCTGCTGTAAAGGAAAAATAGGGAACATAGAAAATTACTCCAGCAGGTTATGGTATAAAACCCCCAATTGTTTAAAAAGGAACCTGCAAGAAGACCAGGGGAGCAAGGCTCAAGTTCTTTGCAGGCAAGGGCAGGCATGGTTTCGCCCATCTCTGCTGCGTCTCTACCCAGAGCTGCAGGAAGGAGTGGCCTCATGCTCAGGTTTGCTGTCCCTGGGCTACCAGTTTGCAACACGGAGCTTCCACAGTTTTTAAGGGTATAAAGAGCCAGCTGCAAGAAGGGGATGAAGCAGAGCAGAAGCTGGGTTTTCTATTTCTGTCTAGAAATAGAAAGTCCCGGTCAAAGCAAGTGATGTGCACAGGAACGCAGCAGGCATACACCCAGGGAAACCTGCTGAAAATCAGCAGTATTGATCCAACAGGCTATGGTCCAGGCACGAATCACTAGGCACATGGGAAGCATAAATACACTTCCATACCTTCTCTAAACCATAGCCTCTATTAGTTTAACCTGTGTCACTGCAATTGTCTGTTTTTTCTTGTTCTTTCTTTTTTTGTCCCTAGGCACATAAGCCTTCTTGAATGTGAAACACTTGCCAGGAGACATAAAGGAATAATGTCAGAGGCCTGACATACAGCATGAAAGACAATAAGCCAGACTTCCTCTAAATTCTGAAACACAGCCTACAAGGTACATCCAACAATCTTCTTATTCCAGATTCCAGAAGGAGTTATTGAATTTGTTATTGTAGTGAATTTAACTTCTTTTTTTGTCCTTTTTTTTAAGAGACAGACAATAGAGATTTATTTATTAAGCAATTCAAGCTAAAGGTGTATAGTTGTATATAATGGTATATATATATATAAGATTATGCAGATCATTAGTCAGCTAACTTCAAGCACTGTAACATGCTACATGCTGAGATACTCAGTAATCTGTCCTAGAAAAGAAGTCACAGTCAGTAGCAATCAACCTGATTTACCTGACAGAGCCCTATAAAATTTCCAAAGAAATGCAGACCACAGGATTGTAGTTAAAAATCCTGACAGAAGCCTTGTTTTTACTACTTACTTTCTGTAATCCCCTAAAAGCGAGCATAAGCTGCTGGAAGTCCAGGTGCAAGAAGCTGACAGGCACTTCCAACATCAAACACAGAAACATGGCACACTGTCTGTTCACATCCCAGATGTAACCATTTATCAAGTCCAGGATAAAAATCTGGCAAGTTTTATATGAAAAGTGCCAGAATGAAATAAATAATATCCTGAATGCACAAGCAAGTGTTTCAGTGCAAATAAGTAAACCCTGTCTGCAGGACTAGCCCTTATAATCATGTGCAGCCTAAAAAGAGCGAGTAAGAACAAGGAGGCATCAGCATAATTTGCCACCAGGAGGTCTAGCAGCTCTGAGTTACATTGCACAGAAAATTAATGTTACGTATAACTCTAAATTCAAGTTTGCTTTCTTATCTCCTATTTATGAGAAAGACAGAGATTTGGAAGCAAAAGTTCAATTATCCTTTAAAAGTAAGATCCCAGTTCAGTTTGAGGCACTTCAAATTTGCCTGGTGTTGTTTAGGCACCCAAACTGCTATTGAAACCCACCAAATTCTTCAGAATGCAAGAGCAGCTCCCACTAAACAAGTAATCTTACCATAGATGGATCTTTTCGATTCAATTTCCAAGCAAAGCAATGTTTTGTGGTTTAGTCCCACTAAACCTTAACAAAACAGCACGAGGAATGCATCTTCATCTCAACTGTTGATACAGCCTATCAATATTAAGATAATCGGGCATGGACTGGCTTGCTAATAAGCCAGCATTTCAGAGATGTCGCAAAACAAAACTGTCTTAAATGTGTGATTTGTGGAGGATATAAAACATAAAACCTATGAATTAAAAAAAATGCTGTCACTGGCACAGCGAGATTAAAAAACCCCAAAACAATTACAAGGCTGAGTACATTAATTTAAACTTGGTGTAGTCAATTCCTGGCAAAAGTCCTACTGTCAGTAATTGCACATATTTGGACTTGTAATTGTTAAAAATATCACACTGGAAGCGTTCGATGCATCTGAGATTCTGCTTCTGAAAAGCCATACAAAAATTCCCCATAGAAATCTCAGGTTTTGTTTTAACGTGAGCTCCTGTAATATTTGATTCTTTGCTGCTTGCTCCTTTACTGTTTATTGCCTTGAGATCAAGGATCCATTTTGTAGTGGAAATAAATTCCAAATCATTGTATGCATGCTTCTTTACCATGAGAGACACAAGCCAGAGTGCCTGAATCCTACTCGTCTCCCCAAATTCCTAGTCGTCTAGGGATTCCAGAGCAGCAATGTCATATTGCAATGGTTTAATAGGGCTGCTGTTGTCTCACTACCATGGCTTTCATTTCCAGTCATCAAAACCCAAACTCAACAAATTTGCCCAGCAAAGACCAGCACACAAGGTCCTGGGTAACACCTGAATTCTCTCTCAACAGATACTACATAAAATTACACCTAAAACTGATGTTTTGTTAAAGTGCTTCAAATCAACTATCATGAAATTACGATCTCAACAATGCCATGCACCACCATTTCATTAAGCAACCAGCCAGAAACTCAATTTTACAAAATAAAATAGAATCTAGGACATGCTTATGTATTTTATATTCTGGAGTAAGAGAGTACAGATAAAGCAGGCCAGGGCAAAGCGAGGGAGGATGCCTGGTTATTTAGTTATTAAAAATATTCTTGCTGGTTTATATGAAGTTCACTGGTATTTACACATTCTTGTCTTGAAGTGTGATCTGCAAACATTTTAGTGGATCTAGCAATAAATTACATGGCCTCTGTCATGTTCACAAGCTTGAGACACAAAACCATTTCTGTTGCCATTTCCTAAAGCAAACCTCCTGTCTAAAACACACCTACACCTTGCACAGCAAACACGTGCGCAAATCTTGTTTTCTCTTGGAGAAAATACAGTTTAGTAACAGAGTTTTCTACTACACCATCAATACCGTTTCTGTTTGACACCTGCCATTTCCAAACACCACGAGGAACTTGAGCACCCTATTTCTAGGCAGGGAATAGAGGCATTCTGGCACTAGAAAAATTGTATCCTAATCTGTACATTCGAGTTGCATGATTGTAGGTTCCTTGATTCTCCCTTCAAGTACAGGCTTTTTCTTCTGAGCTTCTCAAGATCAATAGAGACAGATGTTGTCAAAGGAACACAGCACAGCAGTTTGGGTAACACCCTGTCTGCACAGCATTGGTGTCATCCTTGATCACAACTCAGTCCAGAACCTTTTAAGAAGATAAATTAAAGCACATGTGAAGTTTTCTTGAGCACAGGGAAATTATCTGTCTGCCAGGTTAAAGAATTAGGCTTCGGTATGCTGCTGAAAAGCAGTGGGTAGGAAAGAAGAAACTAACCTTCAGTATATGTCTATGTTGCACCAGGAAAAAGTCACTATCCTTGCTCAATACCAACAACAAAACAGTTTTGCCAGACTCCAATACGTATCAGTTACTCAGGCATGTGATTGATAGCTGGTGGGATCTCCTGTAACAACCCTCCTGTGCCTCTTAAATAGATGGTGGAGATTTTTAATCGCTGTTCTTGCAAAAGCACTCTTCTTACTGAGCATTTAAAAACTGCACGTTTATGAAACTTCAGAAATCTGCCCAGAAGAACTTGCTGTGTCTCAGTCAACTTCAGACACTTGACCTTTTCAGCATCCGCTGATGGGAGATGTCCCCCATGTAACATTGCTTACTTGGCTTTTAATCCAAGGATTAAAAACCTTCACAAAGCTCACAAACCTTTTGCCAGAGCTGCAACCCCCACGCGGCCCCCCCAGGTGCCTTGCTCTGGTTATCTTACCCTGTCCGATGAAGTCTGGATGCAGCATATAGGTCACACCACCAGCACATGGGCCTCAGCCCAACAAGCGCTCAACACATCTGCCCCATGTCCTGAGAATTCGGATAGACAGGGCTAGACAGGGCTAACCACAACTCTGCTACGTACCACAAAAACCTCCGCATGCATAAGCATTCCCAAGTATGATAAGAGTGCTAAAATGCATTTTTTTTAAGGTTGGCAAGTTGTTTGCCATTACACATTAGATGCCTCCTCCCTTTCTACAAGGTGAGCTGAAGCATGGGGCTTACAGAGGCAGGGCCACCACGCCGGGCTGCTCAGCATCCTGCTGCTCTCTTGTGGCCTCATTAGCCGAGCTCTCGCAAGCAGAGCAGCATCCCAGATTCTCATGTACCAATTCTGACATTTATAAAGCACTTTCAGTCGTGACAAGATCAAAACCTCAGCATTCTTTCAAATCTTGTAACTCTCATACAGCCCCAGCAAAAGGCTGGTGGGAAAAAAAACAAAACCCACCACTGAAAACGATAAATCTCTTATTAGATGAAACTGGAGGAATTATGGGATTCCCCCCACACCTCCACCTCACTCCAGGCTTCACTTGATTTCTGCCATGTACTTCGCTCTTAGAAAACACTAATCACATTACCTCCTGGACAGGCCTCATTTGCAATCACTGCAGTCCTTCCCATCAGCTCTTCTGCCAACAACTTAGTCACTTGTGTGTCTCTTTTCATTTTGGACTCTCAACCATCTACTACTACGATTATATTTAAATGTCAGTGCAACACCACTTTGCATGTTAGAGCATCATCCTCCAGCCAAGCTTAAACACAAGTTGTGTCAAGGCTTGTAGTCTAAATTATTTGTTCTGAGTTGTATAAAGCGACTGCTTTGTTTTATGGATTTTGCCATAGAAGTTATTGATCAAAACAATGTTCTCTGTGTGCAGTTAAGAATTGCTAAATGTGACTGGGATAAAGGGGAGGGGGAAAGGTTGAGGATACAGGAGAAAGGAGTCTCCCTTAGTCACAGCAAAGTGTATATACCAGTATAGAAAGACACGTCAGCTGTCATGTATACATATAGGTAGAATTATTAAACTATTCTTCATTCATAATTATCTGCAAGAGACATAATGACATATGGTACTCTCCCTTCCTTTCCACTACACATTCCTGTCATCTGTGGCATGTTAGAACTCTCCTTGATGCCTCATGTCATGGGATGGACCTCCAGGTGCTGCCACTGCATCACCAGCATCAGTGATAATTGAGGGCACTCTCATAGCATCACTAATCCAGAAGGACAGGGCTGAGTTTAATCTATCTTTTCTTCCTCTGAGTTGGAAGACAAGAGCTTGCCCAATACACGTATTTCAACAAAAGCAGATTGGACACTGAAGGCTGCAGTTGTACTTGACCATGCAAGGGCAATACCATCTCCACTACAACATAAGCCACATGGCGCAGAAGATGGAGGAGGAAATACTGAAGGCATCAGATAACCAGTTCCCTGTGAAAGCCTCTTCCTAATTTCCAGTGTTAAAGAATATGTAATGCTCTAGAAATGGAACATTTCTATACTTTTCACTTTTCTTGGTTGCTAAACAAGTATTAAGTCTTTCCTTTTGCACCACTAGGTTTACCTTTACTCTATACTTATACCTTTAAATCAGGATAACTTTATGCCCAAGTAACACACTGCAGCTTAGCTATTTGCAATACTGTAGAGAAAAAGACAGATGAATACTTGAGACAGACTGTGTTTCTTCTGTCTTGTTGTAATAGCTTTATTGATAGCTCCCACCTAGGGGTAAGCATGACAGAGTCCCTGAAGTACACGTGAATCAAAATAATAACAGGAACACAGCCATGGACAAAAGGAGTGACAACTTTTCTGGGTTAGAAGGTGCACAGTTTTGTTACTTTTTTCTCTAAGGACTTTATTTTTATTTTCCTTTCCTTGATTCATGGCCCTTTTTTCTTTTTTTCCTTTTTTAATTTTTTATTACAAACATAAAACAGCTATTAAATCCAAGCTGTTCAAAACATACAAAATTGAGAACATTTCAACTATAAACAATACTTGCAGATTTACTCTATGGAAACCATAACTGAAAAGGAAAAAGTGTCTCTTCAATGCAATGAAATCACAGACAAAATAGGCAGGAAACGATTAAAAAACCCCAATAAACCACACATGACCATTCCAGACCTGCTTAATAGCATTCCAGGGCTTTATAAAAAGTAATGATCATCGACCATGAGAGCAGACTTTTAATTAGTAAACTGATGTATTGTATAGAACAAAGAGTCACGTTACCTTGTTTTCAGTGTCTCAGGTGTGTTTATACGACTTACTAAAATGAAATCTTTCATTCAACCTAAGTGGGCAACTGTATGCAGCATAAAACACAATATCTTGTTTACATAGCTAAATTGTGATTAATGTGCACCATATGGAAGCACAGGCCAGCCCCAGTGAACACTTGTGTCTGGACAGAAACTTGTAATGGGTTTGTAAAACAGGTGACCTGGCACTTCCCTGGGAATAGCAAAACAAGGATTAAAATCAGAATATCCACAAATGGGTTAGCAACTATTAAAATAGCAACACTGGCAATTAGAATAAATACAAAATAAAACTTTAGCTAGGCAAAATCATTCTGCAAGTAGTGCTTATGAATGTAGTAGATCATCAGGACAGGTACTTAGGACACAGGGACTGTGTGTGGGTTTTCTTTCATTAATAGAGGGAATGCAAGTGATATATCATCTAGCAAATTGCATAACCAAACAGAAAGATTAAGCTAGCGTGTTAATCTGAATCAGAAATGCACAGGAATGTATAATTAACATCACATTCAGGCAGCTCCTGGCATAAGACAGAATGCCAGTAAGCAGATCACCAGGCAGTGTAACCTAGCACAGCTCAAGGCAATAACCCATCAGCTGAAAACACTCTCTTACTACCCCAAATTAATTCCATGTTAACACAACCTTACTGCACGTCTTGCTGTATAGTTGGTATGGTTAACAGAAAAGGGGACTTAAAGGTATTTGCTGAAATCAATAATATAATTTAAACAATACTATCTGCGTTCTTATTGCTCTTTGTGCTTTTGCTCAGTTTTCACCTGTGTTGGCCCTGAATGCTGGAGCAGATGCCAACTTCTGGACTCCTGCTAGGTCTCACTAATTTGAAATAAATGATGTATAAACATGAACGAAACAGCAGAGCCGCAGACCATAAATGTCTTTACCTATGGTGCGTATCAGAGAGAGGAGACCAACTCCAGTCTAATAGCTCAGAAAGATTTAATTTTTTTTTTTAATTTAAAATAGAGTTGTTAGAGAAGAGCCCCTGAAGTTGCTACTTGCAAGAAAAATGGAAACTGTCCTGCTTAAATTCACCACACAGGTCTCCTCTGTAACACTTCTATACAATACAATCATAGTTCACAGTTACTGACTTGAAGACGGAACATATCCTATTGTTTTATGTGCCTAAAGCAATTATTTTTGGTGGGGTTCTTGTGAGGTATTTTTGTTGTTCTTGTTGGAGAGTTTCTGTTATTTTTAATAAGATAGGTAGAGTAAAAGAAAAGGACGAAGAACTAAATATTAAATTACTTTTCCAGTACTTTGGAATATCGATCCCCAAAAGAAGGGCAAAGCCTGTGGTTTGCAGTTATGAAAGGTTTTATAAGGTTTGTAAGACCCAGCCCCAAGGGCTGTAACCAAACTGTGCTGAGTTGGGCCAAATTTGAGTTTTTGTAAAACTACAGACGTTCTAACTTTCCTGTCTCTTTTACAGTGCTAATCACAGGTGCAGAGCTGATAGAGGCCGGATCAGCACTGCAGCCACAGTATTTGATACAAGATCACTCAGGTTTTGGAGTGTAAAACCCTACTTGACCTGTGACTGAACAGCCTCTTACCCTGCAGAGCATTCAATTGCTGCCAAACTTTGCCACTTGAAAGGGTGTTACGAACTAATGTACCATTAACAGTTTACTCATACAACATTTGAAAAACCACCCCCAAACCACCAAGAACAAGTAGGAAGCTCTAAAAAATATGCTCAAACAGATGACATAAATCTTGAATTTTCTTCTGCTTATTAAGTCTCAATAAAATCTTCAAAACAGACTAAATTTCCAGAAACTGAAACAGCCTGGTGGGGTGATGCCCCTGCCTGGTTCTCTGTAGACTATCAAAAGACTTATTTTCAAGTATTGGTGCCTATTGAGGGTAATCTGAGGCGTGAGTGGAGCTTGGGGATCACTGACATCCCCAATCCCTATTTGTGGGGACACCAGCAGCTTAACTGCCATGTCCTGGTACCCATTTCGGGTTTGATCACCAGTCAGATGCTCTTCCAAGGGAGCTGAGGTAAGCAGAAACACGAGCCTGGCTGACACCCCCCTCTTCCTACCTAACCTGGGTTTGAATTACTCTTCCTGAACAGAAACAAGATCCCCATCATAGGAGCTCTGTGCAAAGGGACTGACGGAGGTTTCTGCTGTGGGCTACTCTTTGCCATTCCATCATAGATAAATGGGTGCAAAAGGGGTCTGGAAATGGAAGTGACCTGGCAGTTAACACAGGAGGAACTTATTTGAAGCATGTCAGAGGCAGGGGCTCGTAAAGGCATTTGATGACAGAGCCAGCAAGACCATCTGAATTGCATTAACAACAGACAACTCACACATTTTATCTACTACTTCAAACCACTCTGTCAATTCCTTATGTCACTGCAAACTGCTAGAGCAATGGAAAGCAGAGCCCTTTTTGTCTAAACACAAGTATTTGGTCAGAAGCTAAACTAAGGCACCCAATGCCCTGAGATCCCTGTGGAAAGGACACCCATGTGGTGTGGGGCAGGTCTAGTGTTACCCAAATGTATTACTTCAATGTATAGAGGACATAACTTGGGAAAAGGAATTGCCCCTAGCAGAGCCAACCTTTCCATCTGCATTCAGGTCTCTACATAAGGAAAACGAAGCCTGATTTTTTAGGGCGAATGGAATGGGGGGAAGCTATAAGAGAAACCACAGTGTTCTTGAGCCTTTGCAAATGGTTTTGCTCTGAAGACCATGGATTTGAGCATGACCCTGAGCTCAGAGCAGAGCAAACCACTCGCTTGGCTGCTGCCACCTCCTCCATAGCCCACTGGAAAGCCAGCAGGGAACAAGTTTACCCAACATGGCTCAGATCTCAGCCACTGAACCACCTTCTGCCTGGTCCCACAGCTGGTTTCAGGTTCTGCTGCTAAGCAGATTTACCCAACGTGGCGCTCAAGCACTGTACAATAATGAGAGCAAAACAGGCTCTTCATTGCAGGGATGTTTGGATGCTAAGAAGGGCACGAAAGCATAAATCAGGCCAACAGACCTGAAAAAGCCTGCTCTGTATTCCTTCAGTTCTTCTTGCCTCATTTTCTTTTCTCTCATATTTCTACCTTCTTTGCTCTGTTTGGAAACACATCTAATTGTCACTTGAGATGACAAATGTCCTTTGCCTCAATGCCCCTGCCGTAGTAATGGATGTTTCCTTTCTGTATCACTCTGCTTGCAAAATTAAGTGATGTCTGCATTTATCACTTCCTAATTTTCATTTTACATTTTTCTAGAGCTCCTTTTTCTTGGCAAATATGCGTAAAACCCACTGTTCATGCTTTTTATTTTATAAACTGAGGTTTAAACATCATAAATCCTCCCCTTAAAAAAGAGCACCAACATATGGTACAGTGGTTAGCTTTTACCTTAACCTGCTGGTTTTGCTATTTCCCATAAAATATAAACACACATTCAGCTCAGCTCTGGAAGGAAAATGAAGCATTCTGTATTGAACGAAAAGGTCTGAGGCCAAAAGTGCTATTTTGATCATTAGTTTGACAGCCCATAGAACACAAAACAAACATTTGCTCCTGGGATTCCTGCACATGCTAATTCCATTTAAGAGCTACTTGGTTGCTTTTAGATATGGATTTTCAGTCTGCTGACCTGAAGTTGTCCATGTTAGAATTAAAAGAAACCAGCAAATACTATTCTTCACAGTGTTTTCATCTGTTTGTTCTTTCTGTTATCACTGCACTACTGTACTCCGAATCGACCAAGAAAAACACCTTGTTTTCAGGAACGATCGTGATTCTTTAACTTTTGTTATCCAAACTGTAACCAAACATTTTATCTACCATCTGATCATAAAAGAGGTCAAAGACCATCTGTCTCCTATAGCAAGAGTTAGCGGAGGTTAAGTCTTCTTAACTGAATGAGGGAAAAACAATAATCTAGGGTTCAACAGCATCCATCAAAGTTACGCTGCTATGAACTCTCTCAGTGCTGTGACCATGTTACACAGATGACTTCCTTCTGCAGGAGGAAAACATTTACCTAGAATATGAAAAAAATTTACTTTTTTATTGTTCTAAGTCTCTTCCCCTCTCCCTTTCCTCCTTAAATTTTCATCCATTAATACAGCAATGACAGCAGAGCAGGAGAAAGCAAACACATTTCAGTGGCATGATATTTGGTACGACACAAGCAAAATGCCATTTGAATTGATGGTACCTGGGATTTCTTGGCAATCTCCCATATAAAACCTAGCCAGGGTCAACACTACTTAACCTGCAAATTCAAATGAAATGGAATACATTCAATCCATTCGATTTACAGACCTTATAGTATCTGACATCACCCATGCTAAAAAGGGTATCTAATTAAATTAAGATAGTGATTGTTTTGATTTAAGTCTGAAGAATTAGCAATCCATACTCTGGGAAAATGGCAACAAAAGAAGAAGATGGAACATTTCCCCTGCTGAGAGCTGACCTCCCAGGTTTACGCCTCTGTTTCACAGCACTCAGCTGGGGGGTCCATTGGAGTAACTTCAAACCCAGGAGGTCGGGACCACACACAACTAACTGATCAGCCTCCCATACCATAGCAAGACAGAAATGGATAGCTGTCCTGTGGCAGTGGCAGTGACTTAAGACCCATCATGCAGCTCATCTCACTCTACACCTACAATGAATCTATCTTCAAGGTCCCTTCCAACCCAAACCATTCTATGATACGATTCTATGAAAACATCTCTATTTGGACAAGTTATTTAAATTAAATATCCCTTACAGTCAATGAAGATAAAGAAGCCTTTCTAGGATATGAGTCATCTGAGCCAGAGATGTGTACCTTAAAATAGCAGTATTGTGCCTAAAGCAAGGATCTGTTTCTATCCCTTGATTACAAAGGAAGTCTCTGTGAGTAGGTCGAATGTTGAGAGCCATAATTTCACAAGATACCTAAATTAATAAAATTAATCCAAGTCAGTGTCCAAGTTGGTCACAACTAGTCAAAACAACTTATGAATATGACATAACTGGTCTAGTTACTCAACCAACTTGGCTCCCAACTTTCGTATGTTTGCTGGGGAAAAAAAAAGTAATGGTAAAATATGATTCAATACATATTCCTACTGCCTCAGCATCCGGTGGACCTCTGTGCTAACAGGGTAGGTCATGGTACACGCAAAATGGAACAGCAAATGATTTCATGGGGAATTACATGGGTCACAGAAGAAAAGAGCCAAGAAAAGAATTTTATACCTGTCACTCCCTGTATAAAAACTTCAGACAGTCAGAGAAGACACTCTGCTACATACCCAGAAAAGACAAGGGAAAGGAGGGAAGAGAAAGTAAGGGGAGATTGTTAGTCTTCTATGAAATACAAGATGATTAAATACTGTCAGGCTTTAATCCCTGCTGACAAGCAGAGCTGCATGAGAGATATGGGTTGATTAATTGCAAGGAAAAAAGGCTGTGACATGGGCATATGAGGCACAAGCACCAAAAAGAGGGTTGTGTTATTTATTTATTTACTGTTAAATAAAAAGACATTTGCTAACGAAAGGAGAGCCTCACGTCTGGATCTAAAATTTTCAGCCCTACTTCCACAGCACATATTGCAGGGGGATCATCTCGTGAATTTGCTCTTCATAACAGAGTTGAATTTAGGACCTGTGCAAGCCTGTCTGGTCAACACACTGGGATTTATTGCTAATGGCAGTAAAGGACAACCCTCGAAAGGCTGGTTCAACTCAGTGCAATGGCCAGTGGACTGATGGCCAAAAGGACCGAAGTAGGACATCCTTCAGAGCATGGAGATGAAGATTTCAAGAGAGGTGCAGAGTGAAGGTTCTGAAAAGCCATAGTGTCAGGAGAGATGCAGTTCAGTGAGTATCAGTAGGGAACAAACAACTGTGATTGTTTGCTCCTTTTGCAGGTCTCCTCAGTATTCAGAGCTTTTCTGGGTTATTCGCTGCACTAAGAGAATTCAATCACAGCACCATTTATGTGTGTGTGTGTGTAGACCCCTGCCCCCAAACACAAAGCATGGCATACTTCTTTTCCTAAGAATAAGTATTAATCAGAAACTTGTTGCTCACAATCCTTAGCCATGCCCTGGCCACAGCTCTGCCAAGACCGGCCTCCTGGGGGCTTTCTCACAGGGCTGTGTTCTGAGGCACCGCGTTATCTGAGACATGGTTCTTATCACACCCAGATAAACCCTGGTGAAACTCAATTTCTTGTTCCAACATCCACAATTGATCTGGCATTTGAAAAGCAGTTTCTGTTGTTTAGCAGTTGCTAAATAAATGGGGATTTAATTCTGGGCTGTCTGGACACTAGTCAGCCTAGGTCTGGTGTAGCACTGCTAAGGTGGACTTTGGCTTGTGACTTTGGAAAGACATGAAAGAACAACCACAATAAAAAGGATAGAATAACCGGAATAAAAAAGGAAAGAACATGTTTGTTCAGTGGTACATTTCCCAGAGACCCTAGCAAGGGGAATAGCTCATTTGAAGTAATTGATGGTAAAGCTGAAAAGATGTAGGAGACATTCCCATATTCTGGAGTAAAAGAAACCTGACTGAGACAACATCTGCTAGCAGCCTAACTTGGATGCTCCAACAAACTTCCCTGAAGTAAAACTAAAACTGCCAAGCAATTTCGACTGCCAAGAGATGTATTGTAATCAGACATCTTAGCAGGAAGGAACGCATCCTAAAATGAGAGACTGAACAACCTCTATGCTACAGCAGGCAAAAAGATATATATAT
>NW_009914449.1:0-1831 GCF_000696875.1 Nestor notabilis
GCTCCTGTGCAGGGCATGGGAAGGAGAGGAGAGCACGGGTTGGAGACCATCCCTGCGTCCCTGAGTGGAGCCTGCTGTGGGGCTCCTCTGTCCTTGTCCTTCCCTCGCTCCAGAATGCTCCCTTATGCTCAGCACCCCTCTACCCTCACCCATGTTGAGTGTTATCAGGCGATGGGGAAGTTGGGACCCAAGGGCTGGAACTGGGGGAGCAGGAGGCTGTGGAGGAGCTGCCAAGGAGCTGCTGGGGGCTCTGGGCTCTAGGGCAGCAGCTGCCCATTCCCGATGGGAGCAATGCCGCCAGTGCTCCAGGTCCTGCCTTTCTTCTCAGCTTGTTTTCCTCTTTGCTTTTCCCTCTCTTTCCCATCTGTTCTCGCTCCGGCTCCCTCTCCCCAAGCTGTGTTTGCTGGAGCATCATAGATGCCTCTGTCCTGCTGATGGTGGCAGATGCTTTATAGCCCCCTATGGATATAGGTCCTGATGATGACCAGAGCCCCTTCCCCACTGCCCCCTAACCTGAGCCTTTCTGCAGCTAGCCCTGGGGAAGCTCCAGCACAACCAAAGGACACGGCTCTGGCACCAGCTCCTCTGGACCTGCCAGGTCCGTATCTGCCCCCATTGCCCAGCTGGGGTATCCCAGCATGGCTGTGGTGGGATGGGTGCTTGGGGTGCTGGGGACAGGACAGTCGGGGGCACCTCCAGCATCCATGGTTGGAGGCAGCACAACCCACCCCACTGTGGTCCAGGGTGTCTGAGGGTGTAGGAAGCCATCAGAGACATCCCCATTGTGAGACAGACACAGAAACCACCTCTGCCAGGCTCTGCTCAACCCCGAGCCTCCATGGATCTCCCTTCAGCTTGTTTCCCATAAAATCCCTTCCCCAGGCATCGGTCCCAGTTCCCTGCCTCAGTTTCCCCATGACAGTGCTTGTTGCTGGGTGTGTGTAAGGAGCAGTGGGGTGTGATGTGGTCTGGAGAACCCAGGACACATGGACACACTGACAACTGTTTCCCGCTCCTGTTTGACTCCTTTTGGCCATTTGGTCTCCTGTTGCATGACGGTGTGCTCCAGAGGTCTCCAAAACCTCTTCCCTCAATTATGACAATGATCTGGAGCAGGTTTTCTCCAGCCTTTCCACTCTCCTAGGGTGGGTTATTCCCAGAGGTGGATCTCCTTTGGGTGATGCTCTGCTTTCAGCGGGGCTCTGTGGCTTGTCTGTGGTGGGAGCAGGTGAGATAATGCTCTGGGCTTTGCTTCTGCAGATCAGTGCTGCTTGTGTCAAGCCATGAAGGGAAAGCTTTGCACCCTCCTTGCATCCCAAATACCCCCAGCAAATTAAAACGCATGGAGTGAGGGATAAAAGCTACTTGTGGGTAAATGGGTCTCCATCCGGCTGCCCATCGCGGGGTTTATCTGCTCCCCATCCCTCAGTGGCAGCACCTCAATGTCACCCTGGTCCATGGAAAACAACTCTTCCCCTCTGCCCCATCCCATGTGTCTCTCAGCAGAACAGGGGGTTATAGACATGCAGAGACGATCGCTGCGGGTCCCCACGTCTGCTCTGCAGGCGGGTGTCAAAACAAGCATCGCTCCAAGGGCTTTGTGTGGGCAAACATCTTGTCGGCGTCTGCCGGTTCCCAGCTCCAGCTGGCGGGTCTGTGGGATGATGGGTTTTCATCCTGGCAATGGGAAGGGAAGGTGGCAGAGGGAAGATTTCAGTGGGGATGGGGATGGCCAAAGCTCAGCGGGTCCCATGGGGCAGAAGAGGTGTTCATGGGTGCCCGAGCGCAGGGCGGATGGGGCGCCACGACCATGTCTCACCCTCCCCATCCC
>NW_009914450.1:0-1334 GCF_000696875.1 Nestor notabilis
GGGTGTCCCATTGTCCCCACGGGGGGGCCCCACATATCACCCTCATAGGGGGGTGCTCTATTGTCTCCATGAGAGGGGTGCCCCCAAAATCCCTATCTGGGGGCCCACATCCCCACCGCGGGGGGTGGGCACATATCGCCCCCATCAAGGGGGTCCGCACTGGGGGGTGCCCATAATCCCCATCGGGGAGGGTCCACATCATCCCTGTCGGAGGGGGCTCTACAACCCCATGGGTGAGGACCCCTCGGGGGGGTCCCCATCGGCCCCATCAAGGGGGTGCCCCACTGTCTCTGTGGGAGGGAGTTCCCACCATCCACAGGGATCTGACCCCCCCTCTCCCTGCTCAGAGCCATTACTCCATCCAGAAGGGAGCCGCGTTCCTGGGCATCGGCACCGACAACGTTCACCTGGTGGCCACCGATGAGAGGTGGGAGCCGGGCTGATCCCGGCGGATCTGGGCTCTGCTGCCCTGGGCGCGCTCCACCACGGATCTGTTCCCATCCCGCAGGGGGAAGATGATCCCTGAGGAGCTGGAGAAGGAGATCCAGAAGGCCAAAGCTGAGGTGAAGGGATGCTGGCCCACGGTGCTCCCCTGCTCCATCCCAACGGCCCCTGTCCCATCCTGATGTCCCCTGTCCTGTTCCAACATCCCTTGCTCCACCCCAAAATCCACCACCCCATCCTGACACCCCTGTCCCATCCCAACATCCCTGTCCCATCCTGCCATACCCCGCCCCATCCTGACATGCCCTTGTCTCATCCCGATGTCCTGTTCTGTCCTGATGTTCCCTCAACATCCCCTATCCTGTCACCTATCCCATCCTGATGTCCCCATCCCATTCCAATGTCCCCTGCCCCATCGCAATGTCCCATCCCGCTGTCCCCTGCCCCATCCCATGCCCCATCCTACTGGTGCTGCATCCCATGTCCCATCCCACATCCCATGTCCCATCCTGGTGTCCCACAGGGTGCGGAGCCGTTCCTGGTGTGTGCCACATGTGGCACCACGGTGTTGGGTGCCTTCGACCCTCTGGGTGCCATCGCGGACGTGTGCGAGCGCCACGGCCTCTGGTTCCATGTGGATGTGAGCACCGGGACACACACACACACACACGAATCCCTTTGGAATCCCCCTGTTCCCAGCGCTGATCCCTATCCATGTCCCTGCCTGCAGGCAGCGTGGGGTGGCAGCGCTCTGCTCTCCAGCAAGCACCGGCACCTCCTGGCTGGCATCGAGAGGTCAGCGCCGCTCCAGGCTCCCAGCACCCCACAATCCCAGGATCCAAACTGGGGGGACCCCCTTTTCCCACAGGGCCCACTCGGTGACCTGGAAC
>NW_009914451.1:0-221 GCF_000696875.1 Nestor notabilis
GGCCTCCCCCCGCCCTGCAGGGCGGTGCTGCCCCCTGGCGGACAGCGCGGTCCTGGAGGAACGGCCCCGGCGGAGGCTGCCCCGTGGGAGGAGTGAGGAGGAGAACCGGGGAGATCCATGGGAGAGCCAGGGGAGATCCATGGGGAGATCCATGGGAGAGCCAGGGGAGATCCATGGGGAGATCTACGGGAGAGCCAGGGGAGATCCATGGGGGGATCTAT
>NW_009914451.1:503-1065 GCF_000696875.1 Nestor notabilis
AGATCCATGGGGAGATCCATGGGAGATCCAGGGGAGATCCATGGGGAGATCCATGGGAGAGCCAGGGGAGATCCATGGGGAGATCTACGGGAGAGCCAGGGGAGATCCATGGGGAGATCTATGGGAGAGCCAGGGGAGATCCATGGGGAGATCTAGGGGAGAGCCAGGGGAGATCCGCGGGAGATCCATGGGAGATCTGTGGGAGATCCGTGGGAGAGCCAGGGGAGATCCATGGGGAGATCCATTGGGAGATCCGTGGGGAGACCACATGGAGAGACCCATGGGAGAGCCATGGGGAGACCCACAGGGAGAGACGCACAGTGGAGAAAGCCACTAGGAGACACCCAAGGGGTGATCTACAGGGAGAGACCCCCAGGGAGAACCATGGGGAGACACCCCTGGGGAGAGCCATGGGGATAAACTCATAGCAGGAGAGACCCAAGGGGAGAGAGCTGTGGGGAGATCCACACAAGGACCCATAGAGGGACCCACGGGGACACCATGGGGAGAGAGCCATGGAGAGAGAGCCATGGGGAGATCCACAGGGAGGGACCCCTGGGAT
>NW_009914452.1:0-205 GCF_000696875.1 Nestor notabilis
ATTCCTGTCGGTGCTGAGCGCTGAGCTCGTTCTCGGCGTGTTGCGTAGGGAGTCGTGCGGATGAGGTGGGATGGCTTTCTAGGGGACACGGAGGGTGGGGTGACCTTGGGAAAGGCTTTCCAAGTTGGTAGGGGCTTGCAGGGGACCCGGGAGGTGGGGTCCGCCAGGGGGGGTTAGGCCTTGGACAAACAGGGGTTCTATGTGC
>NW_009914452.1:358-13352 GCF_000696875.1 Nestor notabilis
TTAGATGGGCTGTTTCTTGAACGGGTTCAGTGTACCGGTGGGGTGGGGAGGTTGCTTCCCATAGAGGAGTGCCAGACCTAGTGGATAGCATAGGGTGCCTGCTATAGTGGGCCTGGCAGCTTGGGATGTGATGCTTCCCATAGGGTGCCCAGCAGATGAGGTAGGTTTGGAGGCTGCTTTCCAAAGGAGACACCCATCAGACATGGTGGAGCCAGTCTGCTTTGTACAACCTTGCTGGGAGGGACGAGGTACAGACGGATCTGAGTATCAATGATGAAGCTTCTCTAACTGCTGCATAAGGCCGAGTGCACTGTGCGGATACCAACCTTGGAGAGCTGAGGACTCAGAACCGTGCCCTGCCATGGCCAGGTGGGCTCCTCGCCATCCTCTGACCATAATCCTCTCCATTCAGGTATCTCCAGGGACAACTGGCATAAGCGTCGCAAGACCGGGGGCAAGAGGAAGCCCTACCATAAGAAGAGGAAGTATGAGTTGGGGCGACCGCCTGCCAACACGAAGGTGGGTGGTTTGGGGAGGGAGGTCAGTAGTTAAGTTTTCAAACTCTGGTTGCTGGTTGTGGGCTGTTAGAGGCTTAAATATACACTGTGTTTCGTGACTGGTTAAATGTCTGTCACTCCTTTAAGAGGTGCTATTTTCCCCTATGCTAGTGAAAAGCAGTAATGCATTTTTGCACTAAGAGGCAATTGGAGTGATGAAACTTTCACCTTAGGTAGATGCAACAGACCGTTTTGGTCATTTACTGTATCTGCCAGTGCTGGGGTTTGTCATAGTTACACTGACCACATTGCCTTTGAGGTTAGAAGTTGGCTGGGCTCCTGCGTGAGTTGTGCAGCGTTCCAGCACCAACACCACCCTGGTGTTTGTTCCCCACCGTAGATTGGTCCACGCCGGATTCATACGGTGAGAGTTCGTGGTGGAAATAAGAAGTACCGTGCCCTTCGGTTGGATGTTGGCAACTTCTCCTGGGGATCGGAATGTAAGTATGTCATAAGCCTGATGTGCTGGAAAGGAAAAGATGTTCACAGCTGTGCTGGTTTCTGGTACTACTCTAGAGCAGAAGAACAGTGATGTAAGCGTGGATTTTTAGGCTGTGTTTGAAGATCGTGGAGCTTGCAGTGCTGGGTCTGAAGCAGCATGCATAGTGATGATAACTTTGACCTTATGTGGCCTTAGGAGACTTGGATGTCTGCTAAGTTCACTGTGATAGGAGTGTCATAGTTACACCGAGTGGCATGCTTGCATTACCTTTTTACTGGCCGGAGGGACGAAACACCTAAATACAGGTAGTTCTTCTTAAGTGCAACTTTTTTTTGTTTATTGATAAGCACTTACTAAAAGGTAGGTGATCCTGTAGAACAGAGAAAGGTGTCGAGGACTTTTTCTGAGAAGGCATTCCTCTGGGACAATGTTACATCAGCACATGCAGTTTACTTCATATTCCTGCTTTGCTAAGCAAAAGTGGGAAATGCAGAAGTGAGAGGGGACTTTTGTTGTATTTGCCTTGAGCAAGGTGAATGTTCAGACTGAAACTATAACTTGAGCCTGGCCTGATCAGTGTTACTCAGTATGATGATCACACCAGCAGTATGGAAGGTGTTCTCAGTGGCCAGCATGGTGTGAGGGTGAAAGGACATGTTTTCTGCTTGGTCAGCACAGAGCATTGACTATACTTTGAAAAGTGCTGTTATTCATAGGCAGTACAGCAGAAGCAAAGAGACCAAGTGTTCCTTGCAGAACAAAGGTGAGGTACATGAGTGAAGAGGAGAAAACCCATCTTGTGCCTGGCTTTTGCACGTGTGCAGGACTGTGTCTCCCAGACAGGCAACTTCTAAACATTCAGGTCTGGTAGCTAAGAATGAGTGCTTTAGGTGGTTCTTAAGAGTGAAAACACCAATTTCCCCTCTCAATTTACCCGAACTCTCATCCTATAAGAATAGTTACTAGTATGTGTGGCAGAGCAGTTCCATTCAACATGGCTTAATTCAGGAATTCTAGTAAGGACATACGGTGTTGAACCCTGTGTGCAGTGTTAGTTGGCCTCTGCTGAGGCATCTTCCAACCAAGGCATTTATTTTTTAGCATTGCTTAGCTTTATTTGAGATGAGCTTCAGCAAGGCCACAGATGCCAGTGTTTCATCTGAGGTGAATGGGTTTCCAGGTGTAGGCTCTTGTCCTAGCAACAACAGGAAGTTGAACTGATGAAAAATAGATGCATTATTCTTAGTTAAATTCAATGCAGTGCCAGGGAATCTGGAGGATGTTTGTTGGGGGGGTGAGTGTGAGATGGTGTGGACTGTATTCTCAGTTGTCTGATCCCTGTAGGTTTGAATTCATACTCTTCTTTTGAAAGGCTGCACTCGCAAAACCAGAATCATCGATGTCGTCTACAATGCTTCCAACAATGAACTGGTGCGGACAAAGACCCTGGTGAAGAACTGCATCGTGCTGGTTGACAGCACCCCATACCGGCAGTGGTATGAAGCCCACTATGCCTTGCCCCTCGGACGCAAGAAGGGTGCCAAACTGGTACGTCTGGGATTGTCATTTGGCCTTCTTGCAGACTGGAGTCTGCCCAGGTAGAGGCAGTTAGCTGTGGTGAGCAGGCAGTGCCTGACAGGTGAGGGTTGGGTACCCATTAGTGACAGCGTTGGTTATCTGGGCTATGTTCTGAGTTCATGGAGTATCCAGTACCATGGAGCTCTCTAAACCATTGCACCTGTTTGTGTACATGGACCTGCTTGTTGATCTCTTTGGTCTTCTAATGATGATACCTTTGTCCAGTTCTGCTACTGAAGGGAGAGCGATGACACTTTTTGATGCTGAGGAAGACTTTGCAGGTCAGGTCCTTGTGCTGAGAAAGTTTGTGGATTGCTAACTGAACTTCCGCATGATTTTAAGTGGCTTTAAACTGTCCAGACTCACTGTAATTTGTTGAAGATCCAAATCCCAGACTTCTAGAAGTTACTCAAACCTCCATGTGTAGCACTCAATTTAGGGCTGTCTCCTTGCATTTAAAGCAGAGTAGTTCAGCAGCATGGGGAGAGCTCATAACCTGTCTGCCCAGACTCGCACCACACCCAAGTGTTCCCATTATGTCTGGAGAGGAAAAAAACATTAACTTTTTTTGGAGGAAGATTAATTCATCAAGGAAACCTTTTCAATTTCATTTAGTCTAAGATTTCATAAAGTCCCTAGGGCGCTGTGTCTTGTCAGCAGTGACTCTAATGAGCAACATCGCATTTCTTAGCCTCAAAAGTGAAACACGGCACCTGGTTCTGTGAGGTTGAGGTATTTGTGCCTCTGCCAAGTATGTCGTGGGAAACAGTACAGGCTGAGAATAGAAGGGTCATCTTTGCATTAGTGGGGACCACCTGCATTAGCAGTAGTTGGCCATTTGCTTAACCTTTTCTTTGCTTATGGTTTTGTTTTTAGACTCCTGAAGAGGAGGAAATCTTGAACAAGAAGCGTTCAAAGAAGATCCAGAAAAAATATGATGAGCGAAAGAAGAATGCCAAGATTGCAAGTATTCTTGAGGAGCAGTTCCAGCAAGGAAAACTGCTTGGTGAGCCCCTGGCAGCTAAATGTGGATGGGGATAAGGGAGTCAGGGTGCCAGAGCAGGTCTTATTCCTGGTCTTTGGATCATTTGAAGTTCTGCTTCCTGTGATAAAGCTAACAGCAGGATGGTCTCTATCTGCAGGAGTTTCTTCTTGATCTTAAATGTAACTTGTTCTTTTATCTCCTCTGGAGACACCTCACTTGTGGCAGGAGGGGGAAATCTCTTTCTGGAGCTTGAATGGCTACATTCCCAGCCAGGCTTCTGGAGCTGGTTATTCGTGGTTGGCCTTTGAGAAAAATAATGGGGCTTGAGGCTTGTAAAACAAGTAAAAAGACCCATGGGCTGCACTGTCAGAAAGATGTCCTGCAATCTCAGAACAGCTTTGACCAGTTTCAAGTTCTGGAGAATAGTTCAGTGTTCTGAAGTCTTCTGGTGATGAGACCTTTGTCCAGTTCTGCTACTGAACTTGAGCGATGACAGTTTGGAGATCTGAAGAGGACTTCACTAGGGACTGCCCAGCAGAGCAGGTTCAAGAGCGCAGTTGGTACCTTAGGAGGAGGTACTGAAGCCAGCACAGGAACTGGTGTATGTTACTGGTATCTTGCTGGTTTCTGCTTCTGCAGAGAGACCACATGCAGTGCTTCCTGCAGCTTATTATGTATCTGCTGGGGTGGTGATGTATTAACTGATGTCTTCTCCTTGCAGCCTGCATTGCCTCCAGACCTGGACAGTGTGGCCGAGCCGACGGCTATGTGTTGGAGGGCAAGGAATTGGAGTTCTACTTGAGGAAGATCAAGGCCAGAAAAGGCAAATGAATAACGACTATTCGGCTGAGAGAACGAATAAAACCAAGAGTCAACTACAGTAAAGGGTTGTGTGCTCATTTGTGTGTGCAGGGTGGAGGGCGCTTGTATAGCTCCTCCTGCCTGTAAAATGGAAAGGAAGAAGGATCTCCCCTGGAATCCCTGAGCGCCTGTGTGTCTTCAGGCGAGCTCTGACCCTGCACACTCTTGAATGAAACACCTCCCTGGTTTCTAGGACAGTGACTTCATGGACCAAGTGGGTGTGGAAGAGTTGTCAGACTCAGCTGAGTAGAGGATTTCTGTTACTGGAAACCTGCAAGCGGGGGAAAAGTGTAAATGTCCATGGGGTGCTGCTAGGCTCTGGCTGGGCACATGTACCCCTCTTTTCCTGTTGTGTGTTAGGTGGGTACATGCCATGCTTGGGGGTTTTGGAGTGGGGTCAGTGGGGGAACAAGCCCTGCTGCCTGTCTTTTAACCACACTGCACTGCTCAGTGACCAACTGGCCTTTCCCTGGCCTCCTTGGTCTCATTCCAGTGCAAGAGAAACTCCTTCTAGCAGAAGGGCCAGGCTCTCGCCATGGTCTGTCCCTTTCGAAAGCTGGGTACAACCTCCAGCTTTCTGACCTGTCACTTGTGCTGGGATTGAAAAGCAGTGATGAAGAAGAGCTTTTCTGGATGTTTTTGTGACTGTGGTGTCATTCCTTGGAGTTGCTGTCTTTAAAGAAAGCTGGCACAATGGAGCTTTGCATCTAATTGCTAAATGATTTGCGCAGGTATTGGCGTGAAGTTGTGAGCCTATCCGAGGGCTGATTCTGGGGCTGCAGGGAAGGGCCAGACTTGCACATCTTACACCTGCCAGTGCACGTGTTGCACGCTTCACACTCTTGTGTATTACAAAAGCCTTAATTATCTGTAGGAATGCTCTGGTGCAAGGCAGGTGCCTGCAGCTCCAGCTTCACTGTAGCTCTGAAGGCACAGAATCAACTCAGTTAGAAAAAACTTAAGATCAAGTCCAATGATTACCCCAGCACTGCCAAGTCCACCAGTAAACCTAACACTAAGGGCCTCATCTACATGGTTTTTGAACACTTTCAGGGACAGTGATTCCACCACTTCCCTGGGCAGGCTGTTCCAGTGCTTGACCACCCTTTTGGTGGGGAAACTTTTCCTAATACCCAGTGTAAAACCTCTCCATTCCTTATTTCAGGTATCTGTAGAGAGCGATATGGTTCCCCCCTTGAGCCTTCTCCAGACTAAACCCCACCAGTTCCCTCAGCCATTTCTCATGAGACTTGTGCTCCAGACCCTTCACCAGCTTTGCTACCCTTCTCTGGACCTGCTCCAGCAACTCAATGTCTCACTGTGAGGGGTGCAGGTGTGAACACTGAGTGCAACCTCACCAGTGCTGAGTACCTGGGGATGATCACTTCCCTGGTCCTGCTGACCAATGCCACTCTTCCCCAGGACTGTAGCATTGCATGGGGTTGTTGTGACCCCAGTGCAGCACCCAGCACTCTGCCCCAAGCAGAGCCATGGTGAGACACATATCTCCAGTACCTTAAAATGCAAACTGTCTACCCCACAAATGTGCTTTGTATTTTTGCTAAGTTTTTCCCAGGATTTCTTGCCCCAGCTGCTGTGTGTGGCAGCAGGAGGTGCTAGTGGACTGAGCCTAGCAGCTGGGGTTCAACCTGCCTTGCTGGAAGGGAGCTGAGGTGGGTCTGCGCTGAAGATGGAGACACGCACCAGAAACCATTACTTGTTACCTGGGCAGCCACAGCAGCATGGTTATGCCATGGTGGGCATGTGTTGTGGCTTTGGTCTGTGCTGGTGTGGGCACTGACAGCAGAGCCATGCCCAGCTGTGCCTCTGGAGTCCTGGCAGTGAGACCTGGGCTGGGTGGGAAGTTTGCACAAGCACATTCCTTCTCCATAGCGATCTGGGGTAAACTTTCCCTGCTCTCCAGCAACGCCTGCTTTCCAGAGAGGCGGGGCAAAAGCGATAAAGGGCGCTTAAGGGGGGTGCATCACGGCTGCTTCCTCTGAGTGAGTTTCTTCTCTCCTCTCTGTGGAATGCAAACAGGATTCAGGGTGTTTCTGCAGGACTTAGTAGAGATGGAGAAACCGATGCTTACAGAGCAAGTGCCAACTCAGTGTCAGAGCAGGAGCTGTAAACGTGTTTCCTGATGAGCAGGATTATGGCTAATTCATCAGTGCATGCTGCTTATGAAGTTACTGCTCTGAAAAACACAGCTGCCAAGGGCAGGAGGTCGTGGGAATGAAAGCAGCACCTATCGCCTGCTCCAGCCATGCTGTAGGTGTGACACAGGAATGGGCAGTGGCAAATGGCCCCCACGGTGGCACAGGCTGTGGGGCCTCCTGTGGCTTGACCACAGGAGGTATGCCTTCTGGTATGGCCTTGGCATAGCTCTGTGTATGTACACAGGGATTTACCCCTCTGAGAGGAGGCAGACCTGCCATGCCCTGAGCTAGAAAGAGATGGGCTAGGGTTAAGCACAGCTTTAGTCTGACTGGGTTTATGAGGTGCCAAAGCCTGATCTGAGGACCTTACCTCCTGCTGCAAGATACCTGTGAGGGCTGAATTATACAATGAGCAACCAGCAGCATAACCCAAGTGAGGTCATTCATCATCCTGAGTGCTGCTCCTTGCTGCTGTGTGGCTCTCTCAGTTCCATGCAGTGTTAACTCAGGGGTATTTTCACAGGACATGGTCTGACCCAGAAAATGACCTTGTGGTTACCCTTTAACTAGTCCAGCAGTAGCCTGGAGGGTAGCAGAGGAGGACTGAGGCTGGTTTGCTGTGGGAGAATTGGAGCTTTAGAGGAAAAGTGGCTTTGGGAAAGGAGGGTTTGCAGGAAAGGGAATTCTTTAACAGCTCTGCTAATATTCTCAGGGGAAACACATGTATCTGAGTGCAGGAATCCTCCTACAGGGGCTGAAAGCATCTTTCTGGTTTGTTTTTTTTCCTGACAGTAGTATCACTTGGTCTAATACCCCACAACCATCATTGCTGTCAGCCCTTGGAGCTGTGCTCTTTGCCCCAAAAGAATGTGCGCACACCTCGATAAAACCCAATTCACTCACTTTTTGGATGTGATGTCCCTGCTGACTCACTGACTTGTACCAACAAGAAGATCCTCAAAGCTGAGGTTGGCAATAATTTTATTGGTATTGAGGGGACATCTCCATCATGGTGTTGGTTTTCTGCAAGACTAATTGCCCTCATCCCATCCCTTGCTTGGGGTGTGGGTTGTCCCCTTCTCCTGCCATGGGAGCAAGGAGTGAGCCTGGCCAGCAAGTCAGCATCATCATCACATCAGCATCAGATGGGCTGAATCCTGCAGTTTTGAGTCTAACAGCAAGTGTTGAAGGCTGTCTGCCCAGTCCCAAATGCACTGTGACCTTCCCATCAACCTGGGGACACATCTTGGCTTGGGGCTGGGTGGCAAAAGACTTGGCAATGTCTTGCTTCTGGATAAGGGGTGTCTGGGGAGCACCTTGGGGTAGGGGCAGCTATTCTGCCTCAGGAAAAGGGGTGCTTTTAAGGCAGCCTTGGGACTCCCAGGCCTCTTGTTGGTCAGCCCCAATGCTGTCGTTGGACGGTGCCTTCACCTGGATCAGTGGCAGCACCTTCCTCTGTATTTCAAAGGCTTCCAATGGCTTGTTCCCCTCTGGGTGACCACCAGCCATGGTGTGCTCGCTTCCCCGGTTCTCCTCACCCTCCATCTCCTCTTCGATGCAGGCCACTGACTCGGGGTCCTCAGAGCGGTTGGGGTGAGGGGAGGGGAAGCCACCATCCGCATGGGGCCGCCGCAGGGGGGGGTGACCTCGGTGGCCCCGGCTGCAGTGTTTGACGCTGATGGCAGGGGAGGCGGCAGTGAAGAAGCGGCTCAGCAGAGGAGTCTGGATGCGCGGCATGGCCAGCGAGGCCTCCATGGGCTGGCTCTGCTCCATGTCCTCACACATCCTGCAGGAGCACAGTGGGGTGATGGGGACAGGCTGCCATCCTCTGCAGCACCACTCACCACCTTCATCCCAATGCAGGGAGCAGCTCCAAAAGGCCACATCCCTGCCCCAGCGGCTCATCATCACTCAGTGCAGCCCACATGCTCTCCCAGGGGGGATTTGCTGTTTGCTCACTATAATAGGGCCCAGGGGGAACAAGCCTGCCTGCGCTGTTGCCACCCTGAAACACTCTCTCTTCTTCTCCTCCATCCCCAGGGCTGTGCCATTCACTTACCGCATGTCGAAGGTGGAGCCCAGGAAGGAGGGCTTCAAGGTCTCAGCGGCTGTGGCTGTGGTGTAGGGGGGCTGAGCTGTGGACTCGTTCCAGTATTTGTCCTTTTCACAGCGGGGGGCAGGTTCTGGTACATGTCATCCACGGAGAGCAGGGACACCTGGGCATGGCAAAGGCAGGGGACAGGGGCGGCTTTGCAAGGACATGAGTAGGACTATGGGATGCAGATGCTGCTCCTGGTGCCAACCTGGGAGGGGTAGGGCTGGGCTCTGCAAGGGGCCAGAGAGGCTCCAGGCTCATCTTCTGGCTGCATTTGGGGTTTTCCTCTTCTGACTGCTGTTTTCAGAAGTGAGGGGCTGAGCAGCAATGCCAGCCTGCTTAGTGTCTCTCTGTGGAGTGCTGACTCAGCCAGGGGGAGGAGGGACAGGAATAAAGGGACAAGGTGCAGCCCTGCTTCATTGCATGGTGATCTATTCTGGACAAGGACCTGTGTGGCCACCAGCTGTCCCTGTGGATTGGGAGGTCCCTGTGCCCTGATTGTAGCAGCCACACACAACAAAGCCTGGGGCACGACCCACCTGCAAGTTCCTGTCTATCAGCTTGTTGGTCTCAAAGTCATCATCATCTTCTCCAAAGGGGTTAATGATCTGCTCTGCAACCTGGGGAGGGAAGGGGTCAGGTGAGACAGGAGCAGGCACAGGGACACCTTCCCATGGGGATCTCCATCCCTTGGTCCACCAATGGGGCACATGAAACGTGCAGATTTGGAGCTCTGTGGTGCCCTGGTGTTATGTCTGGGACAGAGGATGTGACCCCAGGGGCAGCCAGCAGTGACATGGCCGGTGCCATGCCCTGGGCCAGCCAACCCTGCAGCCTAGAGGGTGCTCAGGACCACACCGAGCCCATAAAGCAAAGCCCAGCTGCCTGGCCATGTCTCACCTTCAGCCAGCCAGCATAGAAGAAGAACTGGAGGAGGGTGGAGAGGGGGATGTACATGTCCAGGTCCCCCTCCTGCCCTGGCTCCAGCGGCTCCAGGAACTGCCGCCCAATGAGGCAGAAGGCAAAGAAGGAGTAGACAGCAATGGTGACCACCTGCAGGGAGTGAGGATCAGCCATGGTGAGGGTAGCAGCCAGGGGGGATGCTCGGCACAAGAGCAGCAAGGATGAGAGAGGCTCAGCCAGTCACTGATGCTGTCATGTAGGCTTAAAGCGAAACCCCGCTGCCTGGGCTCCTGCACATCCCTCAGGGCTGTGATCCAGTGGCTGTGCCACCCAACTCAATGGAGAAATAAAATGCTCCCCATCAGAGTGGAGGGAGGAGGCTCTTGGGCTCCTCTGCCATTGTGGGGTGGAAGGTGCTGGGGTCTGAGCTCCTGGTGCCCATGGGATGTATGAGTACTCACCTGTGTGTACACCAGGGGGATGCTGATCCAGTCGTAATGGAACAACATGCTGCACTTGGCCCGGTAGAGATTCAGCTCCTGGGTAGAGAGAACAAGGAAGGGTGACGAGGGCTTTGTGTGAGCCTCCCCAGAACCCGGTCCCTGTGCACCCCTGGTGCCAACTCACATCCATGAGCAGGCAAAGGGCCACGTCATCCCGGATGCGGCTGTCCTGCCTGGCCTGGGCCGCCAGGTTGGTGAACCACACGCAGGGGATCCAGTACTTGTTGAAGTCAGAGTGGAGGCTCTCGAACTTCTTGTGCTCATCCTGTGTCATGAAACCTGCAGCGGGGCAGAGGCTCAGTGCCACAGCTGCCATGTCAATGGGGGAGAGCCCTTTTGGGGACTGTCACCAGTGGGAACACAGGCTTTTCTCAGTGAAACTATAGCCCCAGGAGACAGGCTTTGAGCAAAGGGAATGTGGCGCTCTTTGGGGGTGAACATCCATGCAAGGATGCCACCCTGTGTGGGGAACAATCTGGGACAGAGATACTTGTAAGGATCCCCAGCACACCCTCCTGGTGTCAGGGACATGTCTGTGGCCCCATACTCTCACCCCACATTACAAGCCATCACCCCTAGGATTTAGATCCTCACCCGCTTCCACCACATGGTCCATGGTGGGGAAGCGCTTGAGCACCCTGGTGCTGACGGAGCGCAGGATGAGCACCGCTGACAGGTTGGCGTAGCGGATGAGGGTGCGCCGCAGGATCCTGCCCCTCTCGTCCTTGCCATGGACGTTGCTGGAGATGACGCACATGAGCTGGTCGGGCAGGGGGATGCTGGTGTACTGGGCCCACCACCGGTTCACGATCAGGGTCACATAAAAACCTGCACTGACAGACAGCATGTGGGGCACAGAGTGGCCAGGCAATGGGATGAGGTGAGAATGAGCCCGTGCCAGAAGAGCTGCCACGTTTCCAGGAGTGATTGATAGATTTATTTGTGGCCATGTAAAGTGGACGTCATGCTTCCCATTGGGCTGCCCTTCCCATGGATGGAGGTGGGGATGTCCCTGGCTTTTCCCTGTCCTGGGTACAGGTTCAAGGCCAGAGCAGTGTTCAAGGCCAGGTTGGACACAGCTTTGGGCAACACGGTCTAGTGTTCTGTGTCCCTGCCCATGGCAGGGGGATTGGAACTAAATGATCTTAAGGTCCTTTCTAACCCAAACCATTCTATGGTTCTATGTCTTGTAGACAAGGTGCCTCTTTCCTGGGCAGGGGGAGGAGGGTGCAGGGCATGTCAGGGGAAATCACAGCCTCCCACTGGCATCCCAGGGCCAGGGAGCTGTGGTCGGTGGGTCTTGGAGCCAAGTACCATCCCTGGGGTGCTAGGCTCCAACATCCTTCATCTGATGGTGTCCAAGGGATGTTTTGACATGGGGTCAAGAATGGGCAGTAGGGGTATCCTTAAGCCACCAGCACCAGGGCGGGAGCAGGGAAGCCTGACTCCTGGGTTCAGGGGAGGGACCCATACCTAGGACAAACGACATGGGGATGAGGTCTGTGGAGCGGTTGCAGTATTGAGCCACTTTGGTATAGAGCCGCTTCTGCTCCTCAGTCAGCAGCCACCTGCAGCAGAATCACAGTGGGTCAGGGACATGGAACAGGGTCAGGGACATGCAGTGGGGTCAGGGGCAAGTGTGAGGCTGAGGCGCTGCCTTGGACCTCACAAAAAGCCATTGCCTGATTCCCATTCTCCTTGCCCTCCCCTGCCCACTCCCACCCTCCTTGGGGACATCTCTTGGGCTTCTCCCCATCCTGCAGGGACCCCAGTCCATGACCAATGGGGCATCTCTGCACATCCCAGTGTGTTAGCATGGAGGGACACGAGTGACAGTGACACCCCAACCCTGCTCACCGGTAGACGAGGCTGAGCATGGCGTACAGCACCACGAAGACGATGAACTCCTTGTACAGCAGCTTGTAGATGCTGCCCTTCCAGCGGAAGAGCAGCTTGGAGAAACCTCCAAAATGAGAGTTGGCAACTTTCAACGTGTAGGAGATGGTCATTGTGGCTCAGCCCTGCACCTTGCACCTTCTCTCACTGGCTGCTGGCTAAACTGAGGAGAACTGGGGTCCCCAACACTGTCCAGGCTGCAGGACCTGGGCACATGCACTTGTTCCCACTCCAAACTCTATGTCCCGTCAGCAGGATCTCCCATACAGACACCCTGCCCTTCCCACACCAGTTACTGGCTGCTTGCACCCACTGCCAGTGCCTCTTCCCCTAAATACCCCAGCCCACACAGCTGAGCCCTCCCCATGATGGATTGGGGCTATCAGAGGCAGGGAACAGGGAACTCCAGGTCGGTCACACCTCCTTGACACCGGCCAAGGCTGGAGATTGCGAGTGTCAGAGCCAGGGTTGGGCAGGACTCAGTGGGGTGGTTTGGGTCTTTCCCCTTCGCAGCCATGGCATCTGAATTTAGGCTTGTTGAGAAGGAGAGGAAAGGACAGAGGGTTGCATTGCCCTGGGAATGGGACCCTGGGATGCTCAGGCAGAGCCTGAGGAGGACTGTGGGATATTTCTGGAGCATGGGTGAAAAATGCACCCGTCACTGCCCAAGTCCTCACTGCCAGCAACAGGCAGTGCCTGCGGCCATGGGCCAGGGGAAGGCTGGCTGAGCCCTGCCTGTCCTGCGCAGCACTGAGGAGCCTCCTGGTCCCCCCAAGTCCCTTGGGAATGGCACAAGCCAGGGCACACCGGGATGCTCTGGCTGTAGCACGTGACAGGGGGTGATGGAGGCATGTTAAAGGTTGGCACTGGGCCACTTTCCCACGGCTGGGGAAGGAGTGGAAAGGGAAGAATTCCAGCGGGATACAAACCAGCAGTACACATCCATAACTGACAGCGAGACACGCAGAGAAATCATCCCAGCTTTGCCCTCAACCCACACTGGTGCTGAGCACTG
>NW_009914453.1:0-332 GCF_000696875.1 Nestor notabilis
TCAGTGCGCACTCGAGCCGGTGGGGGTGGGGAGCGCCGCTCCTGACTTCTGGGCTTCAAACCCCGGGCACTGATCAAGGATAATATTATGGGGAGAGACAAGGGGAGGAGGAGGGGGAAGGGGAGGATAGGGAGGAGAGGAGCGGAGGAGAGGGGGGAGAAGTTCAGATCTTCAGGGTTTAAGCAAAGAGAAAAAAAAAAAAAAAGGGAAAAGGGAGAAAAGTGGTTGCAATTGGGTTGCACAGCAGCCTGGGCTGCGGGGCGCCTGGGAGGGAGAGGTCAGGGCTCTGCATTTGGGGGTGAGATAGCAGGGCCTGGTCCTGCCCCAGCTGT
>NW_009914453.1:416-12837 GCF_000696875.1 Nestor notabilis
CCCCTCAGCTCCCAAGGTGAGCGCAGGAGGGAGATGGCTGGATGCGCGCCAAGGAGCCGCTCTCGCCCGCCCTGGCTTGGGAAGGAGCCTTTGTGTGTGCGCAGGGTGCCCAACTCCCCCCTCCTGCCCCTCTGCCCAGTGCCAGGGTGCGCCCCTGACACCCACAAATAGCAGGGGTTAACCCCGCCGGACAGTGAGCAAGAGGGAGGGCTGGACTGCTTGTAAGAACTGTGTTAGATTCCTCCCTGGAGAAGTTCGCTGTTGCTTAGGGCATGCCAGAAAACAAGGGGAATTTTGCCATATGAAGTCCAATTTGCACGTTTTAGCTCATTCTTCTTCTGCTTTTTGCCCTGCACAAAGTGGGGAGGGAGAAGGAAGAAAAGAAAAAAATGCTTTGCAACGCTCGTCCTCTGTCCTGGGCAGCGTGGGGTTTGTTGTCTTTTGTTCCACCGCTGCATTCCTAAGGGTTACAGCGCTCCGGGCCGTGGTCCTTCGCACTTGCCTCCCTTAGTGCTCATGCATTGCTAGGAGCGGGGAAGCTGGAAGCGAGGGGAAGGGAATCTCCAGCATTGCGGTGTGCGGCCCGCCCCGGCAGCTGTGCACCGGGTGTTACACCTGGAGCTGGAGGATGAGCTGAGCCTGCCAGAGAGCCAAGGGCTGCGGGCTCGCTCAGGTTATCGACCAGGGCTGTGGGAAATTAAAAGCGATCAGACAGTTCCTGGTGAGGTTTACGTGCAATTCAAGTCTTCCCCCCCTTTTCCACATATGCACACACTCCTCCAAAGCCTCATATTCCCGAGGTTTCTTTTTAGATCAGTCATCTATGCAGCTGCATTGCATGGATTTTGCCACTAGAATGCACCCTTATCTATGGTAAGAGGAGGGATGGTTTTTTAAAAGCATTAACTCCTTCCTCTCCAAAATTTTCACGGTTAAGGATTTTTTGCACCTCTCAGGTGTTCCTTGTTTCATTGCCTTCCTACCCCGTGTGGACTGTGTAGTAAAGATCAACTCCCTCCTGTTCTTCCCTCCTGCCCTTAAAAAACCCCCTAAAGTTGCATTTCTAAGCCTTCTGTTTTATTTTTTCTTTCTCCCAAGAGGGTTTCCAGAGGTTTTGTTTAATACTACCTTAATCTCTGCTTAGAGCACAGTTAACCGGGGCGGGGGGAGGGAGAGAAGCATGGTTAAGGTAGGAAAAGCAATCCCTTAAGACTTTATCTAGAAGTGTTTTAAAATGGTTTCTACAGTTGACATGACTTTTGCAGTATATTAAGTGCATGCTGATGATGATTTTCATGAGAATCTGCCACTGGTCTGAATGGGTGCTTTGCAGAAAACAGCACTGGGCAGAGAGTGAGCACTGTTCACCTGGAGATCTGGAAGCACTTTGTGAGAGGGCTTAGGGTAGAAGGGAATTTGCTTTCCTCATTCTCTCTTCTACCCCTTAAGAAACAGTGTGCCCTGTATATTAATACCTGCTATGGAGGCAGTGGGAGTCTCGGGTGGGGATGGGAGGGGAGGGGAGGGGAGATGTTGCACTCCCACTCCAACCTGCGAGACACAAAATGGTGAGGCATGTAGAGAACTGCCTCCATCAAGCCCAGCTGCAAGCCCTGGCTCAGGAAGCTTGGGCACGGCGGGATTGCCGTGGGGCAGAGATCCTGCAAGGTACCCCTGGGGAAGCTGCTGTAATTTAGGGCTGTCCAGGAACTTTCTCCTGGGCTTTCAGAGCAGGCCAAAATCCAGGTGGTGTGAAGTTGTCCTGTGGTCACCCTCGTTTCACTCCTGTGCTGTGCCATGAGGACATTCATCTATGAAAACACGCCTGGAAACTGAGTCATATCCTCAACCAGAAGATGACAAGATCTTAGCTATGAGATGTGCCCTTATGGCAAATTTTCTACCACATTATGAAACTGGTCTTAGCTATGGGGATCATGGTGCTACCACCTGTACTGATCCACTGAGCGCAGCAGTTGGGATGGAGTTGCAGATGACCAACTAGTGCGTGCTGTCCCTGCTCCTCACAAGGGCTGTCTTTTAGGCATCCTTTGCTGACACCAAAAAATTCCCACTACCCTGGGAAAGTAAGACAGTAACAGGGCAGTGTGCAGTGTACGGCTGGTCGTGAGCTGTCGGAGAGCATGCAGCTAACAAAGATCACATTTCTCCTGGCTTGTTCTCTTCCAAGGGAGATCACAATCATGTTTTATGTTTGTAAGACATACTTTCTTATTGTGAGGGAGTGAAGAGAGAGTGTTCAGAGGAGACCAAGGTTTCTGTTAGCATCTTCTAATATACTTATAGCTTCAGGTTCCTTCTAATATCCTTCATAGCTATAGGCGCCATGTGTTACATATGGCTCTGTTGCAGAAAGAGAATTAATTATTTGGACAGCAGTTACTGTACTTTACATCTCAGATACGTCACACTTCATTATGATACTCTGTAATGTGCAAAAGCACCGACTTTCAAGGGTAAGATAAAGAGGATGGAACATATGCTTTAATCAGTTTGGGCTAATCTGTGTGTTTTGGAGGCACTTAGAACATCAAACAAGTTCAGGCAATCTAGAAAGATTAAAAGCTGAATCACAGATACAAGCGTGAGATATTTTTTTTTCTTCTCCCTCCAAAACCACTGTCCAGTTTGTGTAGATCTGAAACTCATTAGCGAAATAATGCTTATACAGGAGAATAAGTAGGTTGTGAAATCAGGTGCCTGAAGCATCAGTATGAAAATGAGCCAATATTTCATCCTTGGAGGGAAAAATGACAAGTGCCAAAAGTGGAACTGATGGGGCAAGTCTGAGACAGGAGTGCAGAAAGGAAAGATGAGCAACAGCCCGCAGTGCAGATATCAACACGATGTTTCACTTCGCGTAAAGACTGGGTTGAGTGTCAGAAGTAGAACGTGATTTTTTCCCAAGATATTTGTCCTTCCCTTGGACAATGCCTTCTTACTTGCGATGATAACCCCAGCAAATGTTCGCAGCTTCACACTGAGAGCCCTTTTCCAGCAGGAGCGAGCAGCCCGTCGTTGGGTGTAGTAGAGCTAGTGAGGGCTAGGTGGCATACTGGATACGTTGGAGAGTCACCTCCAAGGACTTCCTCCCACATCCAGCAAGGGCTAGGCTGAATGAAATTATCTCCTTGCAAGCAGCTTTCTGTGTCATTAAAAAAACAAAGCAACTGATGCTTCCAGTGAAGACAGCATCAATGTTTTGCTTTCTAACATGCCTCATGGGGATATCAATTTTAAACCACATGTAGAAATGGAGTTGTCCCCTACCAGATCAGTGCCTGGGTGTTTGCAGGGCTGTGATGGCTCTGTTTCATGTTATCAGGGCTTGGCTGCCAAGATTTCCAGTGGTGACTGGTGGCTCTAGTGCATTCATCTCCCCACGTCCCACCTGAGTTAGCTTGCAAGGTGAGGGGGTTTGGTAATTGAAGGACATCAGATCCTGAGCATTGGGATGTCCTCAGAGTCTTTCACAAGGACTGAAGCATAAAGGTGGGTGTTTAAATGGTAGAGGCAGAAGTGGCTTGGGACAAATTCCTCTTGCCTGAGCACAGTGCAAAATCAGTTTCTTCTGCTAATGGAGAAGACAGATGTTTCGTCATGAGCAGACAACAGAGGTTCCACTTTACACCTTCCCAGCTGGAGTGGAGTGCAGCAGCATTGCTGGTGGTTCTGAAGGGACTGGAGAGCGGTCCCTGAGTGTGGAGGAAGCAGCTCAGTGGCCCTCCCAGAACGCATGCGTGGCCCAGCAAGAAGTAGGTGCTGCAACTCTCCTACCACCCAGCCACAAGTGCCACAGGCATGGGCTTGTGTATGGGGTCATGCTTCCCTGGGGCATCAGTAAAATCCTGTCTGGTTCTCAGGAGAGGCTGGCCCTCTTCCAGAGATGCTGGATGACTGGAGATGAGTTACAAAAGCACCTTCAGTTTCCCCTACATGCGCAACAGGGCTGATGAGGCTTCTGTATGTTGGAGGGGACTGGGTGGGTTTGCACGGCTGTCTTTGAAAGCGGTTGGAGATCTTGTCGAGGTGCTCTGCAAGCTGGAAATATTCCTGTTATTTGCTCCCTTTCCACCTCCACCTTCCCCCGCTTCATGCTGCCCACATTGGGTTTTTTTTTTTTGTTATTAATTGTTTTAGATTCAGACAGTGCCTCTCCTTTGGCCTCAGGCAGATGCACTAGCTGAATCACTAAAACACTTTAACACACATCTGCTGAGGCAGCAAAACCCAGTATCTCTTTCTTTTTTTCTCTCTGTGCCTCTCCGGTATCACAGTCAAAAGGTGGCTGAGACACAAATTAGATCTGGAATTGGCTGAAAAGGGAAAGTGCTCCCAGCTGAAGTGCAGAAAACACCTGCATCTAATAAAAACAAATGAGAAACATCATCAATAACCAGAAGAAAAACCGGTGTAAATAAAAGGAAGAGTATAAATTCAGATGGTCTCTAGGAAACTTGAGTAGATGCTTCAGCCTGCTGTCTTCTGGAGATATTGTCTGATTATTTACCTTGTAGTGCCATAAAATTCAGGGGGTTGCCATGTCTTTCTGGCACAGATGAAGGAGCTTTAGAAACATTACTGTGCAGATGGGTGCCATGGTGATGGGTGACCCAGGAACACAATAGATTGTTGCTGTGGCTGGAGAGGGGCATCTCCTGGACCAAGCAGTTGTCCTCAGAAGGACATTCCTTTCTGCCTTTGTAAGGTTTTGCAGGTTCTGCTGTGAGCACTGGGATAGTGATTTAGGGTAGAAAACATGCTTGGAGTTGACTGGGAATCCAGATGTCCCTTACAGGGTGTGATGTGGGATGCCCTTTGCCTCTGTGATCGCATACCTGCTGCCTGACCCTGTTAACAAGGAGTAAGCAGTGTTTTACCTAGAGGACATAACGCCTGACTGTGACCATCACCTCCTTCCAAGCCTGCTGTGCACATTTATTCCTGAACTTTTGCATAGCGCCTGAGGAGTTGGCATGAAAATAACCTCTTGGGTCCTGTTGATTTTATTTTTTCTTTTTTCATCTTTCAACCACTCTGGATTCCCTCCTGCTCTGTGCATGAGCCAAGATGGATTTGGGCTTTCATCTTCTTTTGCATTGCTGTGTGTCTGGAAATGTTCTTGTCTGAATCAATATCACCACCAGGAATGTCCCAAAACCCCTCTCCAAGGGACTGGGGGGGGATGTGTGTATAATTTTTTTGAGAGTCCCCTGGCTGCATGGTTGACAGGAGTGGGTATGGATGGTTTGGAGGCTTTCTAGGGATGAGGAGATGTGACCTCTACAGCCTGACTCTGAAGAGTGCTCAGAAACCAAGCTGTTTCTCCTGCTAAGGTGCTGCAGAAGTTCTCAGAGACGTCCAAGCTGCTGTGGAATGTGGGGATGGGAAGAACTGGCTGTTTGCATTTGTAGCCCTTTTGACTAGGGAAATCTCTCTTTTCTCCTTTTGACTATCACACATCCAGTTCTTGCAGTTCTCTGCTGGTGGGATACCTGTGTGCAGCCTCCTTCATTAAATACCCACAATGACTAGAGTAGTCATATCATTCAAAGGACCATTAAGATCCTCATCAGTCTAATCCAGGCTGCAGCTTGGACCCTCAGCTTCCCTGTTATGAAAAGAAAATATCCTGTCTCCATCCCATCCCAGGCACATGCATGGAGCCTCATCCCTGAAGGTCTGCAGAGTGCTGTAAGGTCAGGAATGCGTGTAACATTTTGGGTTCCTGCGGAGACACTGGGGATGATGGGTTCTGTGATGGGGACTTAGGCTCATGCAAGACTGGATGGAGACGGACCCAAACCAGAGGGGCCCTCAAACACAGCTTGAAGACATCCTCCTCTTAGCCACCAGTAACTGGCCTGGATGTGGGCTCATGATTATATCCCTGAAGTAATTCCCTGGACTTCCCCTTACCCCCACTCTATAATTATTCATAGTTATTTTCTAACGGCTGTCCTGCCACTTGTTTTCTTTCCGACTTTCTTCTTCTTCTGAGTAATGAAAACATATCAATGGCCTTTCTCCAAGAACAGTTATTAAAGCAATCACCCCTGCCTATCCCCCCTCCCCTCATTTAAAGTGTATCAAGCTCCATTGGATTTGTGGCCAGAGTTTGCATCAAATTAGTGGTTTTGGGTTGCCAAAAAAAGCACAACCAGAAAGTTTGGAGGGAAGGGGGGGGAGAAGAAGAGAGAGAAAGTTATAATCTTCCCAGATCACTATTAATTACATTTACAATAATTATACTTTTCCGGACGGTTACACTGCTGACAAGCAGGAGGATCAGATCTTGCAGGAGAACCTGTGTATGCGTTTTGGCCTTTGCTTTTCCTCTAGAACGTGTCCTCTGTAACTTGTTCTGACTCACAGCTCCTGTTGGGACACCTCTGTCCCCAGTGGAATGGAGGGGACAATATGCATGTGCAAGGAGGGCGATTGGCCTCACTCCCTTGATGGCAGAGCTTGCCCCCACAAATGGGTCCTAGCTTTGTCTTTCCAATTTTCTGCCTCCTCTGAGGCTGAATTTCAATGCCATGCTTCATTAAACCAATCCCCTGACAGTCCAGAGCATGGCAGAGGTGGGGTGCAGGACTGGGGTTGTCTGTCTAAAGCTGTTACTCAAGGCAAAGAAGAATTAAGGGATGTCATCTCCTGGCTGTGGGTTGAGCTGTGCCTCATTCGGATCTCCCAGGAACCTGTGCTTGAGTAGATGGCTCTAATGGATAAACATGGTGATTTGGAGCAGCCCCTGTGGGTCAGACCATTCCTGATTTACCCAGAGGGTTGTAGCAATTAGGGAAGAGAGCAAAGATGTCAAAAGGCACCTGGTGGTCTCCTGCAGTGCTGAGATCCCTGACAAGTCCCTCCCTTGCACCACAGACCAGGTTATTACCTCCTCTCGTTGTCTGTGCTTCACGTTTCCTTCTTGAAACTCCCTCTCCTATCCTAAGCCAGAGATATGGGGACCCAAATACTCATCAGAAACAAAACCTCAAAGGCATTAAAATGACACATTTTGTCATTGACCCAGTTATCTGCATTTTCAAAGCTGTCTCACTTCAGACCCATCAAAAGCTTTGGATCCCACATATTCTCACCTGTAATTTGATATGTTTTATGCCTTATGCCAAATGCCCTCCCTAAACTGTTTATCACACAGACTACTCAGTGAAGAGCAGAAACACCCACTTGTGGGGAAACATTTTTATACATTTGCTTCATCTCCAGCCTGTGAATCCTGATCCTCAAGGGTAAGCTAAAATAATACTGACTCTTGAACTAAAATTCATAACTCTCCTGGCTGTGACAAATCACAGTCTCAACAAGAGATACTCGTTTTATGGCATATTATAGCTTCCCTTACAATTTACCTGTCCGCTGGGATCCTAAAGGCAATAATTACCTATCTGTCCATCTAGGACCAAGAGCCTTCCTCTTCCCCTTTTCTATCATCCTCCTCTGCTTTCCACTTGCTGGCTTCCTTATCATAGACAGGTATAGTCATCACAGCAGAGAGCCACGGGTGGTGTTTATAAGCCAGGGACAGATCTCCCTCGCATTCTTGACAAATGACTTGCAGTGGTGGTCTCCCTTGTTGTCCTGCTTGTGCAATAGTAGCAGAAGTACATAAAGCAAGAGCCGCAAGGTCCTGCTGTCAGTCTTCTGCCCTAACTACCTCACCCCATTAGTGAGGGGAGGCATTTTCATCATGTGAAAAACACATCTTTTCCCTTGCAATTTGTTTTATTTAGGAAGCATCCTGACTTCCATTTCTACCCTGCTGGCTCTCCCAGCAGATCAGAGCATCTCTCACAGATGACCCAGCAAAAGTTCTTGCTACCCTCTGATGAACAGCTCTGGGACACACTGGTCTGTAGGGTTGAGAATGACTGATAAAACCTGTAATTGTTTCACTCTATTAAAAGGAATAATAAAAAATTGATATTAAAGCATATGCATAAAAAAGGTAGTTGAAAAAAGATTAGGTGCAATCCAGTAGGTGGTGAGGGAAAACAGAGTCTGTGCCCAGTACAGAAATAGTGAGGCATTAAACATGCAACTGTCTCTTGGCCTCCCAGACTCAGAACACACACCAAAGGCCTGAACTTGGTCCAAACCATAATTTCTTTTTTTTCTTCCTTACACCCCTTTTTTTTTTTTATTTTATTTTTTTTATTTTGGAGGGGGGGAATCTCCACAGCCTCATATGAACCAAGTTTCACAACCTGGGGCAGGTGCATAGCTTTTTCTGGACTCTTCCTATTTTCCTTTCACAGGAAAAAAAAAGGAATGAGAGGGAGGGAGAGGGAAAGACAGACCAACTTGTGCCTTGCATTGGTGTTAACTCCTTGGAAAAGTTGTTGGGAGATTGAGCAGAGCACATGATCTCTTGACAGGAGCCAGCACCCTTATGGGTATGTGCTGGGAAACAGTTATGATGCTTGTGCTTTTGCAGCCTGGGGAAATGTAGTGACTCAACATGTTCATGCCAGTAGGTGACATCTTCGTTTTGAGATGCATGTAACAGCATCAGGAATTAATTCAGCATTCTCCCTGCGCATCAGGCTGACAGGAACTCACTCAGACTGGAGGCATGCTCTGGCACACATGATGTTGTGACTTTGAAGGCACTTCTTGCAGTGGTCTCGGGAAACTGCCAACCAGCTGTGTGCTGCTTGGCAAGAGGAGGGTAATGGGAACAGGACAAGGAAGTCGAGCCCTCCTACAGAAGGAAATTCTAGGAGAGCTTCTCCATAGATGTGGGTCTCACATTCTACTGGGATCCATGGACCTTTGGTCACCATCCCTCTGTGTGGAGCAAGTCTGGTGTAAATGATGCATTAAGACATTGGGCTTCCTCTAGGGCAGTTAATTTTTACATTTCAGGTGGGGGCCTGGGATCGAACCAATGTGTGCAAAGTAGGCAACAGAGGGTTAAATGCTCAAGAGAAATGTGGACCAACTTGATTGGGTAGACTTAGAAGACACAGTGCCATGAAGAGCGAGCAATTTACATCAGTTAGGAAGAGGAGCAGGGATTCTCTTGTGCAGCATAAGAAAGCATAAGAAGCCCTTTCTTGGTGTTGAAATGTCACATTAGGAAGCAGCACAGTAAACAAGTGTCCTGGCACTGATGCCAACTCTGCTGACATTCATATACCAGAGTGATAGATTCTTCCTCAGGATAAGAACTTTATCTGTGAACAAAAGCCTGTGCACAAATTTAGGCCAAAGGAAAAAAAAAATCATGCCTCCCACTTGCCTTCATTTTTATGGCCCATTTGCACTCTTTTTCCGGAGTTTTCAGCAGCCTCTTCAATCTTCCTGCAGAAATCCCTCAGGACATCCTGATCCAATATAAACTTTACTGTAGCAGCTTTCCCAGGTGACTGGCTCCTGTAGCTATTCTCTGCACTCTAGCTCTGCCTGAAGCCACTACTTGTTGCCAGATCCTTGATGCTTTTCTGAGGTCTCCAAGTCTGTGAATAGCATGTTGCCTAATTTGCCATCTCTTCCTCGAAGACCTTCTTGTCTTCCGCTCAAAATGTCATCTTTTCAAAGAACAGGCAGTTTTCAGACCTCGTGCTGTATGTCCACTGAAACCTTCCTAAATTTGAACACATTTCAAGTGCAGTGGTGCAAGATGTTGCAGGGGGCACAGTGTGAGTCCTGTAAGACCTTCATCTTCATCCTTTCACCATCTCATCCTCGACTATGAGTTGAGTCTTCGAAGTCAGTGTCGTAGCCTGTACAGAGCTATACTTGTAGACTCCATACCACCACTCTTTACACATCTAAAAGTTGGTTGTCTGGCTTTTTCATGGTTAAAGATAGGTGCAGGGGATCTGAGATGTCCCCAGACATCTTACCAGTTTTGGTGAATGTTGCGAAGCCCTGTACTTTCTGGTGTCACTTGGCTGAGTGGTGACTATTCCAGTGCTTGCAGGGTCTGGCTTGCCTTTGGTCCTTCTTCCAAAACTGCCTGACTTTTGTGCCTTGGACTTCGCTGTTCTTCCAGCAGACTCAGGAGCCCTTTGGCTGACAGCCACTCAGCTTCCAGGACCAGGCAGGGGCAGATGGCTGCAGTCACCCTGGTACAGCTGCAGCCTGCACGGGATGTCTTAGGTTCAGTCATGCCTGCATCCGTTCCAGCTGGTGGACGAGCCAGAAAAGCTGCTCTTTTAGCTGAAAGGGTAGCTGGAAAGTAGTCTTAGACAAAGTTTGGACTCGGGACTTCTGTTCCTGGAGCTGCTTGGATACCATTTTAACTGAGCATGATGTGTGTGGCTGCTAAGTTACCATCCCTATTCTTTTTCCTCTCTACCATAACCAGTTTCCATAAGCACTGTGAGGCCAGCTATGAAAGAAAAAAAAAAAAAAAAAGCCCAAACAAAAACCCCCACCTCTGCCGAGGGAAAAGATTAGTTAAGTGACTACATTTCCTGTACATCAAATGGCTGAAGACATACAGGTTTCCCAGTTTCCAGGGCACCATAAAATGAAACACAATAGGAAGGGAGAATGAGATTAATGGGAAAAACGTCACAGTTTGCTCTCAGCCAGAGCAGTTGCACTAAAAGTGATGGGACCGCGCCAGTGGAGGTATGAGCAGGATTTGGCCTTGAATTTGTTAAATAAGGACATTACCAGAGTACCAGATTACACAGCCTAGTTCTCTGAAACAAATCCTGCTAAAGTAGAAAGGATTTGTTAGGAGGCTGCAAGGTCAGGGTAGCAAGATTATTGGTTTAGCAGCCTTCTGCTGCATTGGGGACCCCAGGCAATGGCAAGCACAGCTCTGCCCAGTGTTTCACATCCTTCATGTTGTCATTTAAAAACTTGTAAAAAGGAGAATGAGACATTCTCTTTTCTTTCTTTTCAATATTTGCACAGTTAGTGTAATTCTTACTCAGTGCTTTTTTCTTTTCTCTCTCAGAAAACAAGTGCTTCAATGCCCATATTTTCTAAATAAACTGAACGTGCCCACACAAGTGCACCCACGAATATTAGCAGCCCAGAGCGCATGACCACAGCAATGAAGCATTTTGTAGCACAGTCTTCATGAATATCCTGTTCAGACCAGCCGAGCCCGTTGTTCATAAACAGCTCTATAGTTTCTGTTAACCAGCAGCCCTCCAGTAATGATCCATTCTGTTCAGCCCCGTACCCTTCAGTGACCTCCCAATAAAAGACCCACTATCACTATGCAACTTGGCCACAATTAATCAGCGTAGCTCAGGGCTTGCAAATTACTTTCACCCTTGCAGCCATTACTTTCAAGTGACCCTACAATAACATCAAGATCCACTGCTGGTAAAATAGTCAAATTTTATTTTATTTTTTCCCCCCAGTACCTAAAACCAGCTCTTTAAAGAGGCGTGGGGTTTTTTTTGTTTGTTTGGTTTTTTTTGTTGTTTTCTTTTTTTAGCCATTTCAGAAATTAAACCTTAAGGCGAGAACTTTGATTAACATGTGCACAAACAAATAGTAATTTGGGGGAAAATGCAGAGATCACTTTTAATAGGTTAATTATTCAATCGGGAAAAAGAAGGAACACCCACTGTCAGCATGTGGCATGGCACAGATCACATCTATGGGACTTCACTCTCTGCCCCCCAGTTAGGAGGAGGATGTCACCCATCATATGTCTGGGCATGTCTCTTGTCTCTATGATACCCATCCCAAGGTTTAGAAGATGCTATGACAGCTGTGACGAGGAGTGTTCTACCAGTTACATAGCATAGCCACATCCTGGTGCTTGAGCCCCTGTTATCTTTAACTTGCTTGTGCAAGCCTAGTTCTCGGTGGACTTGCTGGTAGCTAAGGCTGTGGCTGAGTCACCTTTTCCTATAGTGGGTACTTAAATTCCAGCTGTCTCTTTTATCTGGTTGTCAGTTTTCATGAAAACTGTAGAAACCAACAGCACTGTCAGATTGGGTTGGAACGGACCAGTGGGTTGAAAAGCTATTGCAAAGTCATGGAGACACGGAAATGCCCATACCCCTAAGCATAAATGTGACTGAGCACTGTTCAATCCGTGGTGTCTGGTGTAACAGCATTGTGGTGGCACTCTCACTGTGTCCTTAGTAAGCCTCTGCCAAAGTCACAGTCTGGAATTTGTCCTATTTCACCTTGGGTTAGCACCTGGGGTTGAAAAGAATTTTAAAACCAGAGGGAAGCACAAAGAGCTGGCACACAGTGGGGTCCTGGCTCTGATCTCTCCAGAGCCACTGACTCACTCTGTGATGTTCAGCAAGGCTGTTGACCTGCCTGTGCTTTGTGCTACGCAGCTGGAAAATGGAGTAAAAAAGAAAAAAAGCAATGGGAACTTCACTCAAAAGAGGAGATGCAAAGATTTTCTGAATAAACAAATAATCCAAGCCCATCCACTCCA
>NW_009914453.1:12868-13151 GCF_000696875.1 Nestor notabilis
CAGCCACTCCCCTCCTCCTCTGTTCACCTTATAGTTCAAGCAAGAAGCAGTTTAAAGTGGAAAGTCTGGGGCTGTGTTTTCTAACATGTTTTGGATCCTCCTTTAACTGTGAAAATGTTCAAAGTGAAAACTTGGCCTGGCAACAGTTTCTGAATGACCTCGCTTTGGCTGTGAAATCCACTGCAGCTATGCAGGAGCAGATTTTTATAGTCTTCTCTCGTAGAGAAATGAAAAGATTTATTATTTTTATATTATTATTATCATTGTTGTTATTATTAATATT
>NW_009914454.1:0-573 GCF_000696875.1 Nestor notabilis
TCGTAGGTGGAGCTGGGGGGCAGGCGGGGACCAGGCTCAGCCCCCATCTCCAGCGGGTCCGTGTGTCCGGGAGCATCCTCCATGCCCATGAAGCCGCTGTCAGCCCCCTCGTCCAGCGAGATGGTCTGTGAGCCCCCCACGTTGCGGTCCCCGGCCCCCTGGTCGCTCAGCTTGGTGTATGTGGAGCTGCGGGTCAGAGATCGTGCTGGGGACCCCCCGGCCGACTCGCCGGCCCCCTCCTCCTTCAGCGCCCCGTTCTGCGCCACCTCCATGCTGTGCAGCAGCGTCTCCAGCTTCTTGTTCTGGATGTTGATGTCCACGAAATACTTCTGGAGCCCTTTGTCCTTCTCCAGCAGGTTGTTCTTCACCGTGTCGATGACCTGCTTCAGCTGCTTGATCTCCTTGCGGGCCTCCTTCAGCGCCAGCTGGGCCTCCACGCGGTGGCATTCCTCCTCAATCCAGTCCTCCTGCATCCGCGAGAGCTGCGTCTTCAGGTCCTCGATCTCAGCATCCCTGCGGGAGATGGGGAGGGCACGGCCATGGTGCTGAGCGAGCTGCGGGGCCCGCCCCGGC
>NW_009914454.1:663-1623 GCF_000696875.1 Nestor notabilis
GGCTGCAGAGCCCGTGTCTCTGGCAGGTGCCCCGGGTGGGTGCGTGGCAGCTGGCACACCAGCGAGGACGTGCCTAAGCCCGAGAGGAGCAGATGGGGATTAGCCACCCTCTGATGATGAAATTCAGATAAAGCAGAGACTTAACCAGGGGCACGGGGCAGAGCAACCACTGCAGGTGGGACCTAAGGGCTCTGCGGCCCCCAGATCCCAGTTGGACGGGGATGCCCACGTGCCTGCAACGCCACAGTGAAGCTGTGAACCTGGTGCCTGGGCATGAGCCCATGGACAAGCTGCAGCGCTGGGAATGCCCGGAAGCCCCAGTCCCATACGGGAGCTGCTGGTGCGGGTGACAGTGCCAGGACCCGAGCCCACTGCTCCCGTCCTCACCTGTCCTGCAGCCGCTCCTGCGTGTCCTTCAGGCGCGCTTTCAGGTGCCTGATGCACACCTCCTTCTGCTGCAGCGGGGTCAGGTACTGCTCCGGCGTCGGCGGCTTTATCCCATGGTTATCGCTGCAGAGGTTGTACTTGGCCGAGCGCCTGCGGGGACACACACGTCACCCACCCGCCGGTGCCAGCGTGGGCTCAGTGGGGGGTCCCAAGGGAGATGCCCACTCTTGGGGTGCTGGGAGCATCCCAAAGGAGCCCTGTGGGCAGGAGGGGCAGGGTGGTGTCTCCCAGCACACTGGTGCTGCCCATGGCTGCAGAGCTGAAGGCTTCATGCGGGTGCATGAGCAGAGCCTGGAGCAGGCAAGCCTCAAGGTCTCTGTGCCAAAAATGAGCTTTCTGGGAATGGCAGATGCCGATGGAGACCCCAGGATGGGATCAGCCCTGTTAGGGATGGAGGTGGAAGGTGGGTAATGGGTTTGGGATGGAGCAGCTCTGGAGCTGGTGGCTGTCCTGCCCATGGACAGCAAGTCAAACCATCCATCATCTGCTCCGGGCTGGGCCAGAGGCATGGCC
>NW_009914454.1:2270-2641 GCF_000696875.1 Nestor notabilis
TTTCACCCACAGACATAAGCATGGCGTCAGGAGTGGCCAGGCAGGACCACGGCCTTACAGCACCCATGGCAGCAGGATGGCCACTGCTTTGTGCTGCAGTCTGCACGGGCTCTGATCACCAGGTCACCCTCCAGCACTTCAGATCCTCCCGCATCCTATCCGGGCTGGGGACGGGCAGGAGCAGCAGAGCCCAAGGACACGCCAGTGCCTGTCCCACAGCTCCGTCCTGGCTGTTCGTGCCCTGAGCACACCGGGAGCTCTGGCCAGACCTCCACCAGGCAGCACAAAGAGACGGAAGCGAAGCTCTTGCCCCCCATGTCTTTGGTCCTAAAGGACCCGGGGTGCTCCTCGGAGCACAGGAGGGACACGTG
>NW_009914455.1:0-3397 GCF_000696875.1 Nestor notabilis
ATGACTGCTGGAGCTGAACCCAGGACAATGGACCTTCACTCTTGCTGCAGGACAAGGGCACGGAATGATGCACCTCCTGCCCCAGCTGACAGCAGAGGGATCTGACACCCGGGGAGCCAGCTTTTAAGTAAAGCACCACACTCAGCCATCCGGATGCAAACCCCACAGCATCTTCACCCTCCTCCGGTGCCCCACAAAGCCCAGCAGCAAAAGGATCCCATCAACTTTGGGATGAGAGATGGATGCTCCGAGTCACGTCCGAGCCCAGATCTAAGCACAGGGAGGAGCAGGGCTGCTGCCTTAGCTCAGCTTTTCTCCCAGCCCTTCATTGCTCCCGAGCCAGTGCAGAAAGAAGTAGTTTTGAGCCACATGAATGAAATTGCAAGGCAGCAGCTTTCATGGGGATGCTGCCTCGCTCATCAGGGAGTTTCATGGGAAAGCGAAACAAAAGAGCAGTGTGTGGCTTAAAAAGAGCTGAAGGAAAAGCAAAAGCACCCAGGCAGCATTTTGTGACTCCCCTGTGAACCTGAAACACACAAAGGTGCGAGGGATGGAGATGTCAGTGTGTCTGCATTAAGGAATTCATCACTCAACACCTCTTGGTGACCTGGTGGCCAAGCTGAGCCTGGCAGTCCTGGTTCGGTGGCACTGAGGCATCTACTGAGCCCTAGTTTTGAATCAGGTCCTTCACCCATTGCCTCAAGCTTCATCCTAGAAAGGCCTTATCCCAAAGTCCCCTCCTAAAGCCAAGCAAGAGGGACAGGGCTTCCCTGGCTCCTCTTTCTGCTGCTGTCCTGCAGGCAGCAGAGTGTCCTGGGTGCAGATACGTGCTCTGGTGGAAGCTGCTCCTGCTTCAGCCCTTTCCTTCCAAAAAGGAACTTAACTGTTGCTTCTCTTTGCCCTGAAGGAAAGGTGCTTCAGGAATGGGTTTATCCCCATGTTATCCTGACCTGCCTCCAATGCCTACCACAGCAGTTACGCACAGGATCACTTCGCAGCACAATTAGCATCTGCTACTGCAGGACAAAGAATCAGCTCCCTTTATTCAGGGAGCTGGGAGTGCTTTGCAAGCCTTAATTTCAGCCTCTCAACAAGCCCAAACTTTATAGTCTTAGCAGTGTCTTTCTGCTTGTCAGATCAGCTCTCGGGGTGACCAGGCAACCCAGCCTAAGCCCTGGATCTAGACCCACCATGTTCCCCCTTCGTGCCTGAACTCAAACTCTGCAGTGTACGTTGGGCACCTTCTTGGCCACTCTCCAGCTGATGCCTGCCAACGTCTCCTGGCTTGAGCCAGTGACCCAGACTTGCAAGAGATAAAGATCAAGGACACAGTGTTTTGAGCCAGTGTTCTGAGGAACAGGACTGCTGGATCCTGTGCACAGGCTGGGAGGAAGGATAAGCAACTCCAACCACACGAGACAGCTCCAGCAGAGCAGAGCCCCAAGGTCAAGTTAGAGCTGCAATGCCAGAACACACATTTCTCTGTAAGCAGGAGAAACAAAGCTCACTACAAACCTCACGGAAACCAAGCAGCATCTCTCCTACTACCTTCAATAAGCATAAAGGGAGGTCCTCTGACAGGGTGGGTAGCTCTCACCATGCTAAGAACAGCAGCACACGATGCACGTCACACCACAAAGGAAACGTTCACAACCACGCTACCACTATGGCCCTTTGTGAGAGCCACAACCTCTGCTCTTTGGAGGTTGGAAGAATCAACAAGGATCCCTCTGTCTTGCTCCCCAGAAGCTCTGGATCCCTAGATCTCTGTCAGTGGACGAGCCAAAGCGCTATTTGTGTGGGATAGATAAGGAAAGCAAACATACCCCGATAACCTCTTCCCTGGTACGCAGCAGGCTGAAGGTTGCCCCCACAGGCAGGATGCACGTTCTGTACCAAAGGCCTTAAATTTGCCCGGGTCTGGTTAAAAATAAACTCTGGGTCAGTGCTCTGCCACAGCAACGTGTTCCACAGCCCCAGTTTGCTCCCATTCCCTCCCACTGCCAAGGCAAGGCTGGATGGGGCAGCCCTGGCCCATGGGGTCATACGAGTTCCCTCCCAATTTCTTTCATGCCAGTCGGTTAATTTTCAAGCTGAAAAGGACCACCATTGGCAAAGTTTGACTTCATTCCCTTGGGATACACCCACCACGGCCTTCCACAAGGGCTCAGGCTGTTCGTTTCCTGACTGGAGCACTCTGATGGGCATTTTGGTACATGGTTGATGTCTGCAGCCCCATCCAGGCAACACATACGAAAGAGCAAAAGCTGATTTGGGGACTAAACAGCTTCTTTCAGGCCATTTTTTCCCATCTCTGATAAGAACCACATGCAGACACAACAGTTTAGCAACGACGTGAGGTGCAAACATCCCCCAGAGCAGTTACATGAGGCAATTCTCCAGGGGCAGAGTGAAAAGCTCTCTTTTACTAAGTTCCAAGAGGGGGGTTGGAACTGGATGATGTTAAGGTCCTTTCCAACCCAAACCATTCTATGATTCTACAAGTCTATGAAATGCTTTTTGGACAGTGACTCCTGCTGGAAACGTGAAGCCAGCACAGCTACAGCCCAGGCTTTGGAGAGCAGTGATGTCCCCATGCAGGGACCAGCATTATCCCCATGGCCAGGGCTTGCACAGCACCTTCCTCTCCAGCAGCTCTTGAGGGAAACACTGAAATACAGCAGCAACTCCTTCCGCAGCCTCCTCAGAGAGGAAATGTGAAATACCAGGTGAGCAGCCTGGCACAATGTTGCTCCCTCTCTGTGAGATACCACAGGGTTTTCCCACGCTAAAGCAGCATGTCCTTGGCTTTGGTTTTGGAGAGTCTGCAACACTGAACCACATTTGAGGCTGGCACCAGCTGGAAGCAACTGTTTCACTCCTTTGGTTGAAGAGCACTTGGTTTTATCTTCACATCATCAGAGAGGCACCAAACACAATGTATGTGCCAAACATCAGCTCTGTGCTGGCAAGCCCCGTTCTTCCAGGATCCTCTTCACACTCTCCACAATGGTCCACACCTCTGCCATGGCACCTTGACCTGCAAGGGAACAGCAAAACCACACACAGTGAAACCACAACAGCACAAGAGGGACGTGGAGCTGCTGGAGCGAGGCCAGAGGAGGCCCCGGAGCTGCTGTGAGGGCTGGAGCAGCTCTGCTCTTGGAGCCAGGCTGAGAGAGCTGGGCTGGGGCAGCTGGAGAAGAGAAGGCTCCTGGAGGGGACACCTTAGAGCAGCTCCAGGGCCTAAAGGAGCTCCAGGAAACCTGGAGAGGGGCTTTGGACAAGGGATGTAGGGACAGGCCAAGGGGAATGGCTTTAACCTGCCAGAGGGAAGACTGAGATGAGCTCTGGGGCAGAAGCTCTTCCCTGTGAGGGTGCTGAGGCGCTGGCACAG
>NW_009914455.1:3428-4655 GCF_000696875.1 Nestor notabilis
GGGGGCTGCCCCATCCCTGGCAGTGTTCAAGGCCAGGTTGGACACAGGGGCTTGGAGCAACCTGCTCTAGTGGAAGGTGACCCTGAACTGGTCCTTTCAACCCAAACCATATGAAATCCAGGTCCCACAGAGACACATGGGGCACGTGCTTCCCCTGTCCCACCACTTCTCTGCCCCACACACTGCGTGACTGCAGGAAACGAGCTGTACAACACTGGCACACTCAGGAAAGCTCACCAGGTATCCCCACGTTGTTTCCTTGTGACCCAAGAGAAAGGAGCCATGGAGGCCAGAGCATCTGCTCAGCCCTGGTTCTGCAGGGGTTTTGTGGCATGGGTGGACATCAGCAGGGGAGGAGAGTGAGAAGAGTATGACAAGTTTGGTTCCTAACTCAGAAGTCTAAGCAGAAGCACAAGCTCTGCAGTCAATGGAGAGAGGCAGGAAACCTCCACAGGCAGCTCAGATGACCTTCATAGGTACCTCATGTTCTGAATCATCTCCAGTGGAGCCTGCATCTAACCCTGGACTGCACAGGGAGTTACTATCTCAGCTCACACCACCCCGGGGAGCAAATGTGCAAAAGCACCCCAAAAATAGCAAATACCCTACTTCACCTCCTTTCTCCAGAGTCAACACTGTGTGTGTGTGTGTGTGCAGGATCTTTCTGAGATGGCCTTTGCCTAGGAAAAGCAGACTTTCAGATGCTCATCTGGCACCAACCCAGTCCAGAAGGAAAAGCTTTTACATTTTGTTCTGTGCAGTACTCAGTCTTCTCCAAGCATTACTCCCAGGATTCAAGCTGGTGCAGCTCCAGGACAGCTTTCTCTAATGCGGGTCGAAATGGACTGGTTTGGTGCCAGATGAACATCTGAAAGCCTTTTTAAACTCCGGTTGAGAAATTTAAGGCCAGAGAGCATTAAATCATGTTGTCCAGCCCTGTGTACTGAACTCAGTGCTCAGTCCATTCACTCCTGGAACTCCCCAGCATTTGTCTCCACTGGAAGATTGAAGAGATGGATGTCTATTGATCTTCTGTCCTGCTGGCTCTAATCATTGAAAATATGTGCTTTATTGGGCATCAGAAATCAGTTTCTCACCTGAGTCTTGTGTGGGACAGAAGGTGTAGTTGGATATAGAATCCCAGAGTGGTTTGTGTTGGAAGGGACCTTAAAGCTCCTCCAGTCCCCACCCCCTTCCACAAGCAGCGACCACCTTACCCTACACCGA
>NW_009914455.1:4674-11383 GCF_000696875.1 Nestor notabilis
GTCCTCAACCGCTGCGGGGGGGGGCGCAGCCACAGCTTCTCTGGGCACCCTGTGCCAGCGCCTCAGCACCCTCACAGGGAAGAGCTTCTGCCCAAGAGCCCATCTCAGTCTCCCCTCTGGCAGGTTCAAGCCATTCCCCTTGTCCTAACTGAGGATTTGTGGTGAAGAATGGTATTTTTGGAAGGACAAGAAAATTGGGCTTCTCTGCAAAGTAAGTCTGTGAATGCCTTTCAGACCTGTCCATGCCAGGAGGTCTGGAGCAACCTGTGGACAAGCTGCAGGCAGACGTGGGCCCCCCTGATCTCCTCACCTCAAGGAGAGGAGCTGCAGTTGCCAGGTCCTGCTAAGCACGAGACATTCCCTGCCTGCCTCTGCAGAGCTACACCCTCGGAGCATCCTCCAAGACCTGCCTTTGTCCTCCAGCACCCACTTCCTCAACAGCTTGGGCAATTCCCAGCTGGATTTTTAGGTTGAGCAGAGCCTATCTGGCAGCACAGTTCATGCCTACAGGTCAAAACCTTCCAGTGTGCCAGGCTCTAGGAATGCAGCCAAGGGTGAGGAAGATCCAGCAGTTTGGAAATGCTTTTGCAAAGGGAAATTGCTGCAGGCCCATGGGTGCGATGGCATCTCCCAAAACTCCCTTTATGTTGTGATATAAAGATAGCATTTAACTATCCAACCAAAGAAACATTTTAGTTGACAACTCAATTTAACTTGTGATTTGAACTCTTACAGGAGCTGGCCCACTTCAGGTGAGACCAGCCACATGGGTGAGGACCTAAACCTCTTCTAAAGCAAGACAAACCACAGTGTCAACAGACAAAACTGGGGCAAACTGAATCCCTTTCCTTCTGCACCAGCTGTGTGAGCTTTGCTACCTGCTGCTCGGGTGGGAGCTTCGTGGATGAAACCCACCAGACTGAAATTACTGGGGAAGAAGAGGGAACGAGAGGAAAAAGGCAGTGGTGGAGAGTGTCTTGGGGCTTCAGAGAACTGGAGTCCATCACTTCTGAGCTGCTTTCGGCTGGGCTGGAGTTCATTTGCTTCAGATCAGCTCCAGTGAGGCTGTGGGTTGGACTTCGGCTGAAACTGTTGGGAACACTGGGATGTTTTCTTTCTTGCTGAGCAGCACTTATACAGAGTCAATCCCCTTGCTGGTCCTTACCCCACCCCACCAGTGAGGAGACACAAGGACTTGGGAGGGGACACAGCAGGGACAGCTGACCCAAGGGCTATTCCATGCCATATGACTTCACTTGTAACGGTTTTCATTTGCATCACTTGTCTTTCTTGGGGTTTATTTCTCTCTTGTTTTCTTCACAATTTATTCTTTTATTTCTGTTATTAAACTGTCTTTCTCTCAAGTTTTCTCCCTTTGACCCTTCTCAATCTCTCCCCTCACCCCACTGAGGGGAAGGAAGTGAGAGGTTGCGTGGGGCTGAGGTGCTAGCTGGGCTTAAACCATGCCAACAACTACTTCACTGGTATTTTCCTACAGGAAAATCCTGCCAACAGGATAATCTTGTTGGGAATTTACTCACAAACGCAAGTTGAAGCTCAGGGATGCAAAACTGCACCCATTTCATCTGTGGAACAGGGATGTAACACCATAGCTCTGCCTCGGATGCATGAACCTGCAAGCAGCAGCACAGGACCCATGAAGAAGACCCAGCTCTTTACTATGGGGATGGAGATCCTACATGTGCACTGAAAAGGATGAAGGGAAGAAAGAAAAGACAAAGGAGAGATGCCAGATGCTCTTCCTGCTTCTGCCAAAACATCGGCACAGGATAACCTCTTTTGGGCAGTTTCCCTTAACATCATTACAACTATGTCAGGAATTTGATGTCATCAGGGCTAAAATCCCAACAGAAGCATAAATGTCCAGGATATTTCAAGTGGTGCCTGAGTTACTTGACTACACTCACCCCAGTGTAACTACTTCTTAGTCTCCTGCTCCAAAACCACCCTCTAGAAGCACTGTACCCACCTAAGAGTTGAGGAACTAAGCCAGCCCTAGGGTTTAACTGTGAAGAGCATTTTAACACCCTGTCTCTGCTACAACCTGTTTATTGAACAGAGCTGTTAGAATCCTTCATGAGTTGGGGTTGTTAAACAAAAGTATGAGGCCATTACTGTGCAGGTAAGAGCATATTTGCTATTGTGGGCTAGAACTGGGTGATATTTTACAATTTGGCCAAATTGCTTGTATAAAAAAAAAAAAATCCTCCTCAAAACCTCCCCAAAGTCAAAACACCTCCACTTAAAGCAGCTCCTAAAACACAAATGAGATCATTTTAGTGGTATTTCTTAGCACTGCAATTGAAGCCTTTTGAAACCGGGTGTGACAACAATCCCTCCCCACCCTCTTTCACTTCACAGACAAATCTGATGTCAAAACCCCAAATTGAAACTCATCTGGGAAGCTGAGGCAACAAACACCAACAGATGTTACATATACATCCAGCTACACTCTTGGCCATGACAGCAAAGTGCTTGTTCTAATCACATTAGAGGTCAGGACACCCAAATCCCAGGCTGACAACACTCACCACAAAGCCTTCCTTCTCTTCCATCTCCTCTCTACTTGAATGAGTGTTTCTTTGGAATCTCAGGCCTATCTAACAGCTCATTTGAAAGCCTGGCTTGGATGACCTCTTAAGACTACTTAAAAATTAATGAATGAGGATAATAGATATCAGCCAGCACAGGGGAAAGCTTCAGTTCGTTCGTGTCAACCCCAGCAGCAAGGATCTGCTCCCTGCAGTTCAACACCAGGAGGGCCACACAACAGAAGAATTCACTTGTGCAAGAAAGAAAGAGCCAAAAGGCTGGCAAAAGGACTGACCTTCATCTCCACACACTAGTTTCTTCACCACACAGGGGATCTCTGTGTAGCCAAAGCCTTTTAGCCGCTCCACGTGCTGAGCTGTGATGGGATGTTCCCACATGGCTGTGTTCATGGCTGGACAGAAGAGCAGAGGTTTGCTCAGATCCCAGGCACGGATCACACAAGTCTGCAAGAGAAGCCAAGAGGTTCAGCTCTAGATGGGTTGGCTTTCCCCATTCCCCCCATCACTTGGCAGCACAGAAGTGCTTTCCAAGCCTGGGTGTCACAAGAGGGCTAAAAGCCTCAATCTGTCAGTGCAGATGGAGTAACCCACAGGCAGATCCACAGGGCTGATGCTCATTTGCACCACATTCCACCAGAGCTCAGCTCTGACAGGCAGGAAAGATAAGGGAGGCTTCAAAGAGGTTAGATCCTACCCTGCAAACAGCCCAATGGCTGGAGCAAGCCAAGCTGGAACATGATGTGTGCAGCTTGCCAGCCTGTCTGGGGGCACTGAGAGGAGCTGAGGGGTGGCCATAGCCCAGATCAGCTACAGAGAGAGATCCCCAGGCAACACTTGGGCTGTGGAGCCAAACACAGCACTTTGGCAATCGTATGTCAGGGGGATGTGTAACTCCTCCCGAGGGAAACACTGCTGCTTCCAGGGTACTGAGGATACCAGAACACACATGGGCTGCTGCAGCAGCTGCTGGCAGCTCCCATGTGCTACAGGGAGTCATAGCTGACTCCTCTGTAACACAGAACTCCCAAATAACCCAGTATCACCTTGAAAGGATGAATGCTGGTTGCTCTTACTGCCATGTCCATCAGCTTCCCTAGGCCTAGAGGCATTTAAATCCCGCAAAAGGAGCTTCCCAGGTAGCAACATCCTTGGCGCAGGGTCTCTGCTCAGATCACAGAGTACTTGGAGAACTCTGCCCATCCTTTCTTGTGTCCTGTGATTTGAACCTTTCCCAGCACAGGGAATTCTGCCAGGATCTATTCTAACTTGCCAACAAGCACCTCCAGCACTTCTAGGAGCTTCCTCTTCCCTCCACAAGGCTTTCTGAAAAGATTGTCAGGAGTTTGGGAAGCCATGCATCCCTAAGATCTTCCCTCTGCTACCACCACGGCATCCATAGTACCAAGGGGACCCAAAAGGACAAGACATTGCTCGTCCCTCCCACAGCTCCTTCTGGCTTCTCTCAGATGCTCTACTCATACAAATGAGGGCTGTTGCTCTGCATTTACATGCACTTTCTCTTACCTGAAGAGCTAAGTTGGTCACACAGGGCTCCCTGCCCTCCATTCCTAGTTCTAACCTCCGTGCATTACTGCAGGGTGATGCACCACAGCAAAATCTGCAGCTTCCTGGCATATCTTTAGGGTAGTTAATGCTTGTGACTTCTCCTAATTAAGACAGAAAGCATTCAGCCCTGCTGCATGTCCCCATCACCCATCAAAGGCCCACACTCTCTTTTAATGCACATTCTGATCAGCCTTCCAGCACTTTCAATACCAGAAAAAACAAGCCTGAACCAGCAAAATGCCCTCTAGCTGCAAGTGGAAGGTAAGTGAGTGTGTGTTTGAATTTGTGTGCTCTGTAGTTCGGTGAGGGAGGAGGTGAGGGAGAAGGAAGTCAAGAGTTTTATCAGATCTCACAGGTGTCTCTGCAGCTCACATCTAAGAAATGCAGAGAGGAACTCAAAAGTGAGTGCAAGTCGTGCGTGTGCACAAGTGTATGTGCACACTTGTGACAGAGGGTGGGGGTAGAAAGAGAGCAATAAAAGAAAGAGAAAGCAGGAAAGGCATAAAGCAGAGACTGGGAAATGATGGAAGAGACTGTCAGAGACAAGGAGTGGGAAGGGATCTAGGGCAGGAAAGGGAGGAATGACTGTTTGAGAAGGAACAGGGGAACCATGGTGGAGGAAGAGCGAGACAAGCAGATGAAGTGGGAGCGGAACATGCAAATGTGGCTCTTCTCACTGCTGCAGAAGCACAAGAGTTTCCATAAAAGAAAGGTCAGGCAGTCTAACACTGGGAGGAGAGAGCTCGCTGTTACTCACCAGCAAGTTGTCACAGATGCCATTGGCGAGCTTTGCCAGCGTGTTTGCGTCCAGAGGTGCCACGAGCATCAGGTCAGCCCAACGTCTGAGCTCGATGTGCAGTACGGGGTCCGAGCGCCCCTTCCACAGCTGTGGAGCAGACAAGGTGCAGGTTACTGAGCCCTCACTTGAGCAATCCCGTAGTAACCACCATGTAAACCTTCTCTCACACTGAGCAAGACCTGACAGTGTGAAGAAGCAGGAAGCCAGTGCTCACTTTTCCGAAGGCCATGTTGCAGCTCCATTCGGGGATCACAGTTAAGGGACAGCTCTGCTGTGCTGGGAGCTCTGTGGATGCATACCCACAGCAGCACCCTCGGAAGTACAGCAGGGAACAGCCCTGTTGGCTTTCTCTAGGATGGATGAAGTTTGGCCAACAGGGCGCTTCCCTCCTCAACTGGCTCTAAACTCTAAAGCTGACCTGCTCAGTAGAGTCCTTGTCTTTTCCTAAGAGCACAGTTAGCTGGGAAAGCATCAAGAGAAGCAGCAACAGCATCAGGTGCTTGATCCCCAGAGGACACACACAACCACAGGCCAGAAGAGGTGCATCAGGGCCACAAGCTGTTCCTTCTCTGAATCACTGGAAACCACAACAAAAAGGCAGCATCCAGAAAGCTGGTGCTTCCTGACACCATGCCCAGTTCCTCCACTCACATGTGTTTTCCCTCAGATGCACTGAAAACTGTCCTTTTATTTCTTGTGAGTAAAATATCTCACAAAGAGATGCTGAGCAGGCTTATCTCCCACCCTTCTGCCACAGCGGTGTGTTATAAGGGCTCCACGCCTGCTTTCCAGAGTGCCTCAAAGCCTGACCTGTACCTCTTCTAGCACCCCACTGAGGGGTCCGCAGAGCTGTGGCACCCTGGGAGCCAAGAGATCACCACCAACCCCAAAAAAAATTCCTGCCATTGCCATCAGCCTGACTCTCCACATAAAAGTGATGCTTATGTGTGAGAGCGTTGGTAGAGTGCTGGTAAGGCATGGGGCACCTTGTACTCAGATCAGGACTGACACCTATGTGTATACAATATATACAAAACCAAATGTTGACGCTTATACAATGAACCTCTTCATACTCAGGGATTCTCAAAGCATGTCAGCAAAGCTGTAGTTAAGAGAAAAAGCCATTTTACAGGGTCTAGAGATGTTCACAGCCCTGACAACTGAGCCATCCTTTGACGGAATGGCTCTTCTATGTATGCACATGAGCACAGACCTCCAAGATAAATGGTGCTTCCAGCAGGAAGAAGAACCTCTCTAGCCTCCAGCCACCTATCCCACCAGTGCATGGCATCTCCAGGAGCTGGTCTGCTCCTCCCTGCCAGCAGGCAGTTACCCAGCCCCACACCAGGCTGAGTTTGAAAGCAGTGTGGGCAACTGGGGAACACCACTGATGTCTGTTGAGCCACATCACTTAGCACTAAGAAAAATTAGCTCTTGCTTTTGTGACAAATGTGACTCATGACAAGCCCCAAACACCCTCACCACGACTCTGCAGTGGCTTTCTTGACACTTCCTGAGGTTCCTCAGAGCTGTGGATATTGGCGGAGCCGGGGGTGGCGAGAGCCCACTGCCACCCTCACTGCCTGCGGCAGCCCTGCCAGGGCAGCCTGAGCTTCCTCACTGACAGCATGGCTGGAACCATGTTCTTGGAAAGCCAGACTCCAAAGCACACATGACTGGAATCATAGAATGGTTTGGATTGGAAAGAACCTTAAAGCTCATCCAGTCCCAACCTGTCACAGGCAGGGACACCTTCCACTAAAGCAAGCGG
>NW_009914455.1:11548-19536 GCF_000696875.1 Nestor notabilis
GTCTCGCTCCAGTCCCTGATGAAGGTCCCATCTCCAGCATCCTTGTAGCCCCCTTCACACACTGGAAGCTGCTCTGAGGTCTCCTCACAGCTTCTCTTCTCCAGGCTGAACAGCCCCAATGTTCTCAGCCTGTCTTCATACAGGAGCTGCTGCAGCCCCTGATCATCCTTGTGGCCTCCTCTGGTCTTGCTCCAACAGCTCCATGTCCTTCTTACGCTGAGGACACCAGAACTGCTCCAAAGAAACAAGCCTTGGCCCAGGATTAAAACATAAATAGATGTGGTCTTTTGCAAAGCAATGCTTCTGTTTGCTGTTCAGCACTTGACCAAGCAAGCAGGAGCCTGCTTTTTTCCTGAAGCATGACCCACTGGCCTTCTGGAAGTAGGAGGCACTAGTGCAGGACAAAGCTACTTGAACTGCAAAACCAGTTGCTAGCGGGGATGGGACAGAAGCCCTTGCAGCCTCCCATGGCAGAACAACTCACCTGCCATTCATCTTCATCACTGTAGAGGGTGACAGGAATCTCCTGGGCATTGTAGAAATGCTTTGCTCTCTCGGTAGTCACCACCTTCACTTCAAGCTGATCGGAAAAGAAAGAGAAAGAAAGACCAGTGGTTAGACTTGAGGACAACCCTGTCGAGCTGGACTCAAGCCACAAAGCAGTTTCTCTGAGGAGCTTCCCCTGTTCACAGCTGAAAGGCCACCACAGGTATCTGTGGGAGCCAAAGGCTCATTTTAAGGCACCCTCAAACAGGCAGGCCAGCTCACATGTTCACATGGCCACTTCCTAGGAGGGACAGCAGAGAGGCCAGAGCAGGTCTGAATGAGATGCACCCTGCACAGAACTTCAAAGAGGCAGCAAGAAGCAGCAAACCAAAGCTCTGGGAAAAATGCCCTTTAATCTCTCAAACATGCCTGCCAAAGGGAGTAGGAGAGCATCTTGCCTCAGTGGGATCCATAACCACAGCACAGAGGACTGCCAAGGGGTGGTATTGCCTACAGGGCACTTGCAGGATCACTCTTCCCACACTTGGAGCCAAGAAGAAGCTCCATGCCAAGACAAAGCACAGTGCTGAGTGATCAAAAGAACTGCTGAGGGACAAGAAAGTGAGTGGGGCTCAGCACCAGCACCACCAAGCACCACCTCTGCCACGCAAGGCTTCACAAGAAAGAGGGGCTTTGCAAGACAGAGGAGCACTTCTTGGTCCTATGGACCATGCTGTGAACCTCTTTCTGACCCTTTTATGATGATCTCCTGGTGCCAGAGGTGGGGAAATGACTATGGACCACTGGATCCTGCTTTTTAAAACCAGGTTAGTTAGACTTGCTCCAGACAGGGGTAAAAATACCATAAACAAATCAGAGTTGTGTCTTCCAGCCTTCCTACCCCTCCTGTCAATGTAAGATGCTGGAAAGAGGAGAAACTCTCTGTAGGTATATTCACATTTCTGTGCAGCCAAACCAGCAAAGCAGTGGCTTCCACAAAGGAAAGGGTGAAAGTATATGAAGGTTCTCTCTGATACTGTAGATAAACCTGCCTGCCTTGTTGAAAGCCAGTGGAGCCTTCAGTTACACGATATATCTTGGGGATGTTGGTCAATGAGAAGCTCAATATGAAGCTGCTGGAGCAAGCCCAGAGAAGCTCACGAGGGTGATCAGGGGCTGGAGCAGCTCTGCTCTGGAGCCAGGCTGAGAGAGCTGGGCTGGTTCAGCCTGGAGAAGAGAAGGCTCCTGAAGGGGAGACCTTAGAGCAGCTCCAGGGCCTAAAGGGGCCTACAAGAAACATGGAGAGGGGCTTTGGACAAGGGATGGAGGGACAGGACAAGGCGAATGGCTTGAACCTGCCAGAGGGGAGATTGAGATGAGCTCTGAGGCAGAAGCTCTTCCCTGGGAGGGTGCTGAGGCGCTGGCACAGGGTGCCCAGAGAAGCTGTGGCGGCCCCATCCCTGGCAGTGTTCAAGGCCAGGTTGGACACAGGGGCTTGGAGCAACCTGCTCTAGTGGAAGGTGTCCCTGCCCATGGCAGGGGGTTGGGACTGGATGAGCTTTAAGGTCCCTTCAACACAAACCAGTCTGTGAAACCCTATCACATCCCTTGGAGTTTATTTGAGACACACTTCGGAGGTGCCAAGGTGCCCTATGACACGAGATCCTTTCACTTCCTCCTCAACAAGGGGGAAAAGGGGGTTTTCCCCAGTTTCTACATGTTCCATGACCTGCTCAAGGCTGTCACTCTGGTAAATGTCACAGGCAAATGTCACAGGCAGCTGCCTGCCCAATGCAGCCCACCGGAACTGCTCTGCACATAGCAGGTCAGTGTCGGAGTGGCTCTGCTTGTGCTGGTCACCTGTGGTGCAGGACATGCAACTGTACATCCACCTGCAATTCCTCCCAAGGTGTCCCTTCAAACAAGGGGTCAACACATGGAGGGAGCACTCTGAAAAGACTGGTAATGGGGAAGATGCCACAGGTAACAGTGGAAAAAGAACACTTTTCCTTGTTATTAGCCACTTTCAACCATTGTCTGCTCCTTCAAGCCGTTCACAGTGCAACTCACCACATGGTTCTATTGGCCCAGCAGAGAGATGGGGAGAAACCAGCCTCACCAGAACTCCTTCCCACTAAAACTCTTTGGCCTGAGGTACAAAACTGATGCAGCACTGTCTGCTCACTTGTGCTAAAACCCAGTGCCAAACCCCTCCAACCTCCAAGGAGCTATCTTCAGCAGCAGTGGTTGAAGTGACAACACATGTTAACCTATCTCCCCAACACTATCTATTTGACTGGGAATGGAGCAGGGTTGGTTATCTGCACCCTATGTGACTAGAACAACAGCTGGGAGCAGCTGGAAAATCCCAGCCTTAGCATATCAGTCATTTTTCCCACTTCCTGAAGAAAAGGGAATGGGAAAACACAGCTGCACACAACACTGGCATTTGGTGCTATATGTGGTTCTTTGCCTCTTCTAAATGTCTGCTCTTCTTCAAGCGAGCCTAACTTGGAATCACAGCTGCACTTCTAGTGCTTTTGAGTGTGAAGATCACATTCACAGCAAGCAAGGGTATGGTTTCCATGTTAACCTCAGCTCACAGGAAGCTCTTTGGAGCCAAGCAGTGACACCCACAGAGGTGCTAACGCTGCTCTGTGCCGGGCTGCGGGCCTCGCTGAGGTGTTAACCTCACAGTCTGCGAGATGCTATTTATCTGGAGTTTTTAAAGAGCAATGTGCAGCTTCAAGGGGCATGTCTGCTCTCTGAAATGGTAGCAGGAGGCCAGGTCTGGTCTACAAGTTGTCAGCGGGAATGTTTGGTAGTGGTAGTCTTGTTTTACAGCCAGGCAGAAGTTTCAGTTGGTACTACTCCATCTACCACATATTTTGTCACTTCAGTTGTGTCATTAGACAAAACCTAGACCAGAAATACCCTCTAAGGACAGATAAATCCCCCAAAGACACTCAGCTTTTCTTAAAAAGATCATTTCAGAACCATCTCCAGTCTTCAAAGCATAAGCCCAGGAAGAAGGAATTGGGCTACTGAGTTCAGCATCCAACCCACTACGAGCCAGAGCACAGAAGAGGGATGTTCAAGGACCTCAAGTGGTGGCAATTCCACCACTCTCCCAAGAAAGTTGCTTTCTTAGTTAAATATCCTCCCTAATGAAGGTTTTCTGCTGGGGTGAGCCACTCGTTCCCTTGTTCTGAGCAAATCCTTCAAGACCCTCCAGCTATGTTGGAAAGCTATCAGTGTTTTCGAGATCACTTAAGCCTACATAGCTTCTTCCTTCTGTTTACCTGGCATACCCTCTGTTTGCCTGTGGATATATCTCTGCTTAAACAGTAAAGCCAGTCTAGCCACACTCAAATTCCTTTACTGGAGAGAGTTTAGACTGGTTAGAGTTCTTCTACTTGGACTACTTAAGCTGATTCTCCACAATAAACCTGACTGCAGAAGTGTTCTCCTGTGCTCACCCAGCTTTGCTGGTGGCTGGTAGAGGATCCTCCTGTCACACATGTTTCTCTGTGGGATAAGGGGCTGTGTATGATTTCCCTTCATAACTTTCTCAGTTTTGACAGCAAAATCTTTACAGCCTGAGCTTCAGTAGCAACTGCTGCTGAAGAGAATGAGGAGCTCCTTTGGTAAATGGCACCTACAAGCTGGTGTACAGGTTACCTGGCAGGAGCACAATGAAATGATTTAAACCTCAAGGTCCAGATGACAGCCTGTAGCTTCAATAGCAACACATTTCCCCTGCACTTGCCTTTCTTTATGGCTAGCCAATGTCATTCTTGTCACTGTATTCCTGCCAGGCCACTCAAAAATTCCAGGCATCAGCCTGAGATGATGCATATGTGAGTGTAGCACAACCATGAGAGTTACCCACAGTGTCCCAAGGAGACCTGCTGGGCTGTGTCCCCACAACACCAGGTGCAAGGGGAATAACCTGAAAGGTGGAAGCTGCTGCTGCTGTCTGAATTTCCTCCATCTTCAAAGAGCTTAAAGAAAAGGCAGGCAGATAGAGTCACCTCCGCTATCACCCTCAAGGAGCTGTGAAAGTTTAAGGAGTGCCAAACCATGCTGCCAAGTTGTTCACCAAGGATCACTGTAGCCAAAACGTCAATTTAAACTCCAGTTTCAAGCCTCCAGCCACATCTCCTTCAGTACCAAACCCTTCCCCTGCTCCTGCCCTGCTTCCTTTTAAAGTTCTGTTCCATCAGTAAAGAAACTGGGGCAACAGACTTGTGCAGGACTGACCAAATTCCATGGAAAAGTCACACTGGCTCATCAGGCTTTAGGTCAGGCCTGGAAATCACAGCACAAGTGAGTAAATAAATCATTTAAATTAATAAATGAACTACCAGGAGCTGCTTGGTAGCAGCTTTCTGTGGCTCTCTTACTTCAGGCTACAACCTTTGGCCTCACTAATCACTTCAGGTCAAGTAATAAATTAACTGAGGCTGCTCTCTCCAACCCACAGTGCCAGCCCAAAAGCTCACTGCATCCTCAGCACCCTTCTGGCTTGGACATCAACAGCTCTCCAAGCCTGGATAGCCAACACCACCCAGATACATCAGTTAGTCAAGGATCACACCTCTTCTGACTCTGTGTTAGTGTATCTACAAGGTAAGGCCCCCCCAAATCGTCCTAAAGGAGATTCTTTGAACAATCTAACCAATACTCTGCATATGTAAGTGCAGCCTCGTGCTCCTGCCACTCTTTTACTGCTCCAAACCCATCTGCTCCACTTCTTAAACGCTAAAGGTTTTCTACGTTTTCCTCTAACTTTAGTCTACAGCCAAAGTTCACACATTTCCCTCCCTGATCTCAGTCGCTAGTGGCCTCTGCTGGACACCTCTGTTACTCCAGACAATAAACCCTTAGTAAAAACCAAGTGCAGGGGCAAACACAGCACCCTGTATTTGTTATTTCTGCCTTTACACGACCTGGCTGCCCTTTGCTGGTCAGCCAGCAGCGATCACCTTTGCAAGGTCCACACCTCACCTGTGGAAAATCACAATATCCTAATTAGGGATTTCCCATTCCAGAAACAATCACCTGTAGCTGTGGCCAGAGCCAATAATCCGACTGACAAAGACATTCCATCAAAAAACCCCCACTAAGGCAAGGACTTATTCAATCATTTCAGAGAGAATTAAGATGGGATGAACAACACCACTTTCATATTCCAGAATCCAAATGTCTGCGTATGGAAATACCCTGGAATAGTGACTGCTCTTTAAGCCTGATGTGAAGCTAAGTATAGAGGAAGTATGAAATGAGAGGAAAAAATACTGATCAATTTTTAAACCCAGGAGGAATCCTCCCCCAACACATTTTCAGAGGGCTCAAAGCCAGAAGGAATTTTCCATTCCATCAGAAGCCATACTGAGACAAGGAAGTACAAAATGAAATATAATCCTTTGTAAAATAAGAAAATTAAGTTTTAAGTAACTTTAAGTTTGGTGGCTTTGTACATAACAACAAAACTTTCCAAACCTAAAAAGCCCAATTAAAAGAGCATAAAAGGATCCTTGTATAAGATAAATCGTTGTAGCTGACAGTTTTAGGACCTTATGACCTTTGGACAAAATTTATTGTAACCAAAACAGGACTGTAGCTCAGGAGTATCTGAAACCAGCAGATGTTCAGGAGGTGCTGTAGCGAAGTTAACTGATAAGTAGAAGGACGAGGAGAAATCACTCACTTCTGTCAGTGGTGTTACCAAACTAATTAAGCTGGTGTAAGCATTTATCTACTGCGCATGCTTCAAAGACTTCCAGAACAAGGGTTCAAGGAACGGGCAAGTGATGAAGATCGTTGGAAGAAGTAAACGACCACCGAAGACCACTACCACGTTGTTATGCGCATGCGAAAATAGGCGTGGAATTATGTAAAACAGCTCTCGGACAACTAATGCATATGTATGACATCTATCGGAAATGTAATGAATATGTATGTTAAGCAACAATATAATCACGGTCTGTTTGATGGTTAAACGAGACACACATTAGGAGGAGATATCCCCTGTGTCTCCCAGCGCTGCAATAAAGAATACCTGCTTGTCAACTTAAACTTTGTTGGCGAGTTCTTAACGAGTTCTACAAATCAATACAATCCCTCCTCAAGAAGAGAAACAGGACAACACCAGCTTTACAGTACTCTACCAACAGCTTTACTCACCCCAGCGATCTTCAGCAATTCGGCGATGAGGAGGGGCAGCTTGAGGGCAGCCACACTTCCAGTCACACCCACCAGGACACGGTAGTTTCTCTGTGGCACGGAGGAGCTCTTCCCTGCAGGAATCCCTGTGTCTGGTGGCAGGGAGGGCTCCATGCTCCCATCAAACTCTGCAAGCACAGAAGAACAAAGACACTGATTAATGGAGCACAGCAGGGCTCTGAGGGCAAGCACCTAAGCCTGGGCTATGCAGGACCTGGAGTAACTCGGCCTGAGGATGAACACTCAGACTCTCATCCACAAAGCTTCCAAGCACCAGCAGAGCTTTAAGCATAGCTGAAGCCTCCTCATCTTCCTGTTTAATCCTCTCAGATACTGGTAAACACAAGGCTAAGACCCACATAGATAGACCACAAAAGCCTTCTGGAACACCCCAGAACAAAAGACACACTCTCACGTACTGAACGTGGTTCAGAATTCCCATTAAACACAGCCTGCACACTGCTGGGAAGACACACAGCCCCCATTAGAGGCAGCTTCCATTCACAATCTCTGGTGAGCAATAAATGCAGGGAGGCTTTTTAATAATGAAGAATTTGGGGCTGCCACGCTGATTAATCCCTACTGAGTGTTCTGGTGAGGAGTCCTCCTGAGCAGAATGGATGCAAACGGCTCTGCCTCACGAGTCATTAGCAGAGAGGAAAATCACTCCTTGAAACAGCTGAAAGCGTGCTGGGATTCGGCAAAGCTTGGTCCATTTTAGTGTTCTTCAGAGGAAGCTACTCAGAAGCATTTTGGGTCGGAATACAAAGAAAGAGGCATTGGTGCTGCCCTTGTTTTCATCACCGAATCGAGCAAGAGAAACCAACCCCCTGCTCCTGCCACCAAGACAAGCACAAACACCCTTCCAGGCTCCTGGCACCCGCCCGCCCAGCGCAGCAGCGGCGACACGCTCCTTTTCCACGCTCCGCTTTGAACTGATGCGTTTAAACGCTCCTCAGCGTGGTTATAAAAGAAGTTACCGGGGTAAGAGCAGGGCTTCAGCTCGAGCTCGCAGGCAGCGATTAGCAAGAGCAACTACAGGTGAGGGAGTGCGGCGAGCGCATCGGTGGGGCGACTCCAGAGCTGCTCCACGCGTTCATCTGGGAAAGCCGAGTGAACACCACCACAGCAAGGAAAACAGCGCTTCCCCCTGTGATTACTGCATGACAATTAGTGCACCCAAGTACCCACACCTTAGAGCCCGGGGAAGAATAAGATGTAATTTATTAACAGCCTGCAATAGCGATAAAGCCAGGCCGTGGCAGGCTGGCCTG
>NW_009914456.1:0-2484 GCF_000696875.1 Nestor notabilis
GCTTCCCGGGGTTGCAAATACCGGCAACAGCGGCTGCGAGGAACAAGAGTTAGTGAAGACTTCGCAGTTGTGGAGGAAGTTGCACGGAGAGGCTCTGCTTAAAGCCCGGCTCAGCTGTTGTGGCATCGAAGCTGACTTAAACATCAGTCAAGTTGCACAGAGTAACGCTGGAGCCTGGAAGTGGTGCGGTTATCAAGTCAGTGAGGCTCCAGCTCTGCTTGTGGTTTAGAGTACATTGTGTCCTAGTTATTTCTTTTTTCCCTTTGGTGAGTATTAAAGAGTATTATTAGCCTGAGCCTCAAATGTAACTTATCTTTGAGAAGCTAGTTCCACGTTTAGAACTTCAAAACAGTTTTGGTAGGACTAGAACCAGTCCCCTTCCTCTCACCATGTTTTTATTTTAGACTGCTAATTAATAATAAAGTTTCAGGAAGAATGATACAACAAGAGAGGCCAAGTAGCTACTGTTTGTTTATCAGTAACTAGGTACTGCTGGCAAAGAATCATTTATTTAAAATGTCAAGGGATGGTTAAAGCTGTTCACATCTGATTAATAATTATATAATGGGTCAGAATGCCCCTGATTATTGAACAGCTATTTTAAGATTGTAATTTTATAGCTTCAGTAACCTTTAAGGGAGCTCTAGCTAACTTAGGGTCTGATGTTACGTTTGTGTATCACTGATGTGTTGGGGCTTTTGATTTTCTTTCAGTGAATGATAGTTTTAAGTGAAGCTTAATCTAACTTGGGAATATTTCTGCGTGGGTATTCAGACTCTCATACGTGGCAGAAGAAGGATGGTGGAAGTCTAGACACTTTTATCATGCTTTCTTTCGAACTTGGCAGAAATAAATACTAGGCTTCTTAAAATAAATGACAGGGTGACAAAAAAGTAGCAATTATTTAGTTGATTATATGTGGTAATCCATGTCTCTTTTTTACATGGAAAGCTGTATTTAGAGATTCACAGGATTTAAAAAAAAAAATAAAAATGGATAGCATCCTCTTCAGTTGTCATGGAAAAGACTTGGAACTAACCTCAAGTACTTTTGAAAAAATTTCCTTTAGAATTTCTAGGAATATAATGTTTATTGTTCTGTTTTCCTTGGATGAGAAATAGTTGAGGGAAGGCCTATTTAGACTTTTAGTCACAATGTTAAATCTTTTGCAGCTTTTAGTAGTTTACGTTTGTTGATGTGTCAATTTCCAGAGTGATAAAGGGCCCAACTAAATTTTCTTTCATGTTGCACTTGCCTTAAAGTCTGCTTGTGAATTAGCAGAACAGACAACTGTTTTGTGACCTTGGTGGGGGGAGGAAATCTCTCTCTTCCAAGTGGTCCTGAAAGAGAATGTTTTTTCAGAGCTTTAATAGCAGGTTTATGGGTTCACAAGTTTATCTTGTTATCCAGATTACCTTTAAATTTGGGAATGCTTCTCCAGGAATTTGGTGATTTTTCTCAAAATCTGTAGTTCTCAAATACAGTATGTGAAGGTTGTTGAGTTTGACTTCACAAGGAGATGTAAGTTTGTCTTATTTTCCAGTTATTCAGCTATCGCTTTTGAAACATCCAGATGATAAAGAGTTTCTTTGTGCTACAGTCAAGTGACTGTAGTTTGATGCAGTTGGTGCATGACTTCTACCCTCTGGGTTTCTAAAGCTTGTAGATGGTTCTGCTCATGATATGTGATGGCTTCGTTCTGGTTACAAACATTTGTTGTTGTTTTCCTGTTACAGGGATTCTTTGCACAATCTTTTCAGTTTTCCACTATCCTCAGTTTTCCACTGTGCAAAACAGGAAGTTATTTAAAGTTGGCTTTTTCTGGTAATTGAAGGGTAAATTTATTTCAATTAATGCTATATTTAAACATACATTATATTAAGGGAGGGAGGGACGATGGCCACCACTGCTGGAAAAAGTCTGATGGACTGACTTGCCATACCTACACTATAATTTTTGAAGCCTGGCCTTCTGACAGTTCACTGTTCACTGCTGGGATTTTCTTCGCCAGCAGTTTAAGGTGAGGAACAAAAAATGTCCTTCTAGTTAATGGTAACAAAACCATGCAGTCCAGTTCCTGCTCATAACTAAACTGATTATTCAGTGTGGTCAACTGTTGTATTGAGTTGTCTGAATGAGTTCTGAAATGGTTACAGCTAATCTGCTAAACCATTTAAGATTAAGATTTTATAAGTGTCAGCATTGCCCAAATTTTTTGCCTTTCTTTCCCCCGCCCTCCCTCCCCCGAAGTTGGAGATACAATGTTATTAAGATTGGTACCCTAACTCTTCTTCTGTAGTCGTGAATACGAGGGGGCTCTAATGTGCATATTCTTTAGAGCACTTCAAAACAAGGGCATGTTCATGGCTTTTCAGCAGTGTAGGCATGTTTTGTTTCGTCTGTATGTACTAGTCCACCTTGCCTTGAAGGGCAGCATCCTTGATCTGAGAGGGTGTAAGTGCAGTGGCATTGTGTCTTTTCTTT
>NW_009914456.1:2515-12499 GCF_000696875.1 Nestor notabilis
GCTCTCTTTGTACCCAACAGTTGAGGATATGAGTGCACTTTGTAAGAAGAAAGCTGTGAACATCTCTGATTTGGGTTTGGAAGTTGCTTGGTTTTGGTCCCTTGAGCTGCTTGAGTAGGGTGATTCCGGTGTCTAGGAAGTTAGCTGCAGTTGTGAAATAACAAATGGAGAACTGCAGCCACTTGAAGATGGAAGGTGAATGCACAGCTGCCTTTCTGTTCCCTGAAGCTGCAGCTTTGCAGTCCTGAACAGTTATGCATCACCTCTGCGTCTGGGTCTGTTGAAGCACCAAAGGCACAGTGACAGTATTGCAAGAGCAGTTAAATGTGCATAATTAGTATTTTAGTGGCCCGTACCAGATTTAACAAGTAGTTTTTCTGTCAGGAGTTGGGTTTTGGTTTTGGTTTTATTTTAAAGCGTCAAGGAAGTTGCCTCTTACTTTTAAAAACATTCAGCTTTTCTACATCTTATTTTTATGGCACATCAGATAGTTTTCCTCAAGACTTAGATGGAGAAAGAAATTAAATTTAACCAAATGTGGAAGTTGTCACTTCTAGGCTGTAGAATGTAACTGACTTGACAAAGGATGATCAAAATACTGCATTTAATTATGCATAACTAGGCAAGATTAAAATTGTCTTTGTATAGAATGTATTTATTCAGGTCACACATATACTCACACACCTGTAAGCATCTGTGCCTTACACTTATGCATGTTGTGATAAAATGAGTATTTTCTCCCGTTCATTTTTTATTATCAGGTAATGTTGTCCTACAGTTTATTCTGATGAATGGTAGTATACTCTCTTTTTTTCTTTCCCCATGAGAACATAAAGTTTGAATTTTAACTCAGAAGTACTCCATGGAGCACTCATAGGGTGCTTCATGAATTCCATGTTCAGCAAACATGAAAAAGTAACATTCTAATTTTATGTTTCTGTGGCCAGTGGTATTTCTTCTTCACTTTCTGAAATTTTTGTGTGTGTATAAATATTGAACAGTACTCATTCATGTTTAGAGAGAATTGGGAAGACCAAGAAATGTGTCTTTCAGAAGCTGTTTTATAAAGCCTAATACTGTGGTAAATTGCAGTATCTGATTTCTTTTTCTAACAGACGCTAATAGTAATATCTGTCTTAATGCAGTTTTTATTTAAGGATTAGTGAACTCCCATTAAAATGCAATCTTTGTCGCACTATTATTGGGTCTGTAAGTACTGCTTAACTGTGATCTGCCTTCAGAGGTACTGTCTGTGAGTAAACCCAAGTGATACATTTAATGATGTTTGGAATTTTTCCAAGCTAGTATGAAATTACTTGGAAACATAAGTGAATTAATGCTTGCTGTCTCTTTGCTTACTACCTGGCTTTTGTTAGACTGCCAGTAGTAATAAGAATGTGAAATTCCATGGGATCAGTGTCTGATAGAAGTCTTGATGTATGTCCATACCTTTAGATAGCAACACAGGCCAGAACTGCAGCATGAAGACTTCTGCCTTTCTTGGTGTGCCACAGGAGAGATGGAGACCCTTACATCAAACCGTGCTGTACTGATGTTAAAAACTTGAGATTTAGAGTAGAATCTAAAGGTAGATGAGCAGTCTTATTTGAGCTTTAGCAATTCTGAACATGGAGGAACAATGAAATTCTTCTCTGCTTTCTATACAACCACTGAAGAAGCACTTGGACGCAGTTTTGCTTTTTTTTAAATGTACTTGGTTTGTTACTTGTGATGTGGAAGTCAGTGACCCCCGTGGATATGTAGGTGTAATGGAAAGTAATTGGAAGTCCTGTGAAACAGTTGGAGAAAAGCAGTTTGTAAGGACTACCTTGAGCTCATTGGAATTTTATTTTAGAGATGTTACCAAATAAAATTACCTATAGCAATGAAGGTAAAGTATATTCTCTTTAAACCTATGCAGCTGTGATTTTTATGATGTGGTTTCATCAGCCCAAACAGGAAAGGCATCTTATAGAACTCTTGGATAAGTCAGTTGGTACCAGTGGTTGTGTTGTGGTTGTTACTGTGGGAAGAAACTGAATGAGAATGGGGTTCATCACTCTCAGGAGATTCTAGTATAGCTGATACAGGAAGCTTAAGTTCTTTTTGAAGCTTTGCAATGAGATAGAATAATAAATTACAAAAAAACCTAGGTTGGTTACTTAAGGATTCACAGTAAAGTACCATTTTTTAATAGGTAATTTCTTGATGCCATCTACATGGTGAAAGTAACTCAAAATGGTGATTAGCTTGTTTTTCTATTAGTAGACTCTTCTCACAAGTTGAAAGGAAAGGCGATGCAGTTCAGGTTCTATTTTCAAGCTCAGATTTGGGTTTTCTCTCTTTCATGGTTAATAGTTTCTGTTAACTTTTTATGTGTTGCTGTTGGCGTTAAGGAAACAGTCTCTTACATACGTGTCTTCCGTTTCTGGCCATGTTTTTCTAGCTTTATTTTAGCTATCTTGAAAATGATCGCTGAGTAAGTGCTGTGAAAGCAAGATCAACAGTAATTGAAACTGCTTAATCTCCATCTACTTCTGGAATGGTGTAATACATTGTTATTCTACAAATACTGTTGGAGATCTTTTGCGAAGTACAGTTACACTTAAAATTGAGTTGTCATAATACTTCATAAACTCTCTATTTTTCCCAACATTTTCCAAAAATAAAGCATTTCTTTTTGTTGGAGATTTGTAAGAGATTTAGGACCATGCTTTTGACACTGTAGCTTTCATCTAGTGCTTTTTCTAAGAGAAGTATGCCTCTGAGAGACAAAATGTATTTTTAAACAGCTGTTATTTTCTTTTTTTTATTCTTGAATCAATGTCTGTTTATATTTTACATGTAAGCTGAAATTACTTTTTATGTAATTTCACATTTTACACATTTTTTTTTAATACCAAAAGAATATGTCATATTACTAAACTCTTGGTTTGATGCTTAGAATGAAAGAACAGCATGCTTTCAATAAAGGACTCAAGTTCAGTATATTTTTATCAGGTGTGTGTATATGGTTCTGTGCAGGTTTTGTAGTATATTTTTTCCATTTAAGTAAATCCATAAAATTATAGGGATGCCTATATACGTTACTTAAATTTTATTAGAGGCGTGCCCTTCAGTTTGCAGGGTTTTGACATTTGGAAGTCGAGACGACAGACCAACATGACGTGGGTGGGAAAAAAAAAAAAAAAAAAGGCTAGTCTGTAATGGGACAATAGCATGGTATTTCTTCCTTGCTGGATGCAGCTCTCTTCTTTGGCTCAATATACTTTTCTAATCCCCTACCACTCTGGTTTTGTTGGCTAGTTAATTTTTTGCATATTAAATGTGCTTCTTGCCATTGCTGCTGCCCCTGAGCTTTTCATTTGAGTTCAGTCTTACTCCACTAGTTTTGCCCATCAGTTTTTTTTCCACTGTTAAAAAGAAGTAGGTTTTCCACTTCTGTCTTTGCAAGTTCTTCTGGTTCAGCTCCTGCATCCCCGGTGTTTAAATCCAGTTATTTGGGCATGTTTAGGATGGTATTAAGAAAAATAAAGATGGCCTTCCAAGTTTCTTTAGCATCAGAGAAATGATTGCAACAAGTCTTGCTGTGTTGCCATAGCACTGGCTGAAGTATGCTCATTCATCTTGTGGGAATGTTGCATGTGCAGTGTAGCAATGGGATAGGAACTTGAAATTATTAGTGTATGCTAAGCACAGATCCAGTTTATGGGGAAATAATGCAATGACTAGTAAAGATTTCATGAGTAAATACAAGATTGTTTTTTCCAGATCTGTGACATGGCTAGATTTGGAATGGTTGCTAGTGTGGAAAGCATGTTCTTGATCTCCATGACCCACTGCCAAATATCTGCTCTTTGGTGGAAAGCATGAAAACACCAGTGCTTCCAAGTGGCTGGAAAAAGTACTCTTTTTTTAAACTGTTCTTGGAAATGGCTGACCCATTTTTGCTGACTTTGGTATGTAATGCTATCTCTTCCAGCTGCAAAAGCATGCATGTGACTAAGGACCCTCAGCAGCGGAAGGCAAGGTCAGGAGTTTATGCTGATTTGATTTAGTTGCTTAGACCATGTGCACCATGACAGTAGTACCTAATCCCTAATTAGTTCCTGTTATCTGTTAATCTCAGTTTCATGCAGTTTAGTCAAAGACTGCTTAAAAGAAACACCTAAGTGCTGAATTGTACATTTTGTGAGAGAATGTTATAAATGTTATGTACATTGTTTTTCATATTTCTTTGTATTATGTTAATAATTATGGTACTTAAGTGTTTTATCAATCATTATATGAAACAACATGACGTAGCCCCTGGCATACATGCATATCATCCCTACGGTGGTGTTTGTGGTATAGTGTTGCTTCTGTTGGGAGTCTTATCGTACACATACACATGTGAAACAGCAGCACAATGCATATTGCCTTCTTTTGAAAGTACTGGTTTGGAAAGCAAAATAGGATGGTTTTTAATTTCTGTAAATATACATTTCATCATCTTACATCAGTCTTTAGAAGGTTCTATTCATCCTGTCATCTGTATAAATGAAGCTGGTTTTTTTTTCCTGGGGGAATTAACCATGGTTCCAATGAAATGTTCCTTCTTAAGGGGTATCATGGGCCCAGCCCTGCACTTCTGTAAAGATTAGGTCTGTAATTGTCTTGTATAATATAGAACATCTTTGGAAAGTGGTGTTAGGAGTGGCAGCCTTCTGAGGAGTGACCATGCAAAACTGCCTTAGTTCAGCGTTCAGGGAAACTACACAGCTTTGTCGTTGCTGCCTTTGCATTGTCAAGAGCTGACAGAGGCTAGAGTAACCTAGTTTGTCCTCTGGCAGAGTGGATCAGGGTTTTCTCATGAACTTGAGAAATGTCCCTAAAGAGGTAGTAGGGATGCACACATAGCTTTGAATTGCAGGTTAGGTTGATCAGCTGTGAATATATACTTTGAATCAAATGTGACTGCACTGTGACAACTAACTCCCCAAAGCACTTTTTTAACTTTTTTCTTCTTCCTTGCTGACTAGTAAGTTTAACTTCATCTAGTTCTCAGTCTGCCAGCTGAATTTGCCTAAGCAGTGGGCCATCTTGGTTATCAGTGGTCACCCTAAATGTTCTGATAGTATAGAGCTGTCATTTCACTAACCTTCGGCCTGTAACATCATGTGGTCTGGTGAGTTAACCTCACAGCTGCTGGCAGATGCTGAAAATGCTGGAGGGATAATTGATTTTGATTGACTTTGGAGGAATCTGCTGAAGAACAGTTTCTCCTTCCTGCTTACTGGGTATGAGCCCTTAAAATGAGTTCAGAGGCATCCTAAACTTCTGCCACCCATCCTAGTGGAACAAAGTATTTTATGGTTGGTAGTGCAGAAAGATGAAAATTAAATTTACCTTCTGTAGATGGTTACTCATCAGTGCCAATAAGGTAACTAGTTTAGTACCAAACTCAAATTCGTCATGTCTGAGAGGTGCTAACTGCTGTGCAAGCTTGTAATCAGCTTTCCTTCACTTCTTCATGAGCTTTCTCAGAAAATGGGGCTCAGCCTTGTGTGATAGAGTGGTGAGAACTGATAGGTACAGGGAACTTTCTTCAGTGTGTTTTTGACAAAGAGAATTAATATCCCTTTGGTGCTTTAACTGTTTTGGTCAAACATTGTACCTCTTCTGGCTTGTGGAAGTATCATTTTGTATGTGGATTGCCCCAGTAGTTATGTGGATGCTCCTGCTTCTCATGGGCAAATCAGCCCTGGCATGTGTGTCATGTTTGTGGGGAGGAGGGGTGATACAGCAATGTTTCACAGACCTTGGTGCCTTGTGTTGTCTTTAGTTATCTACTACTTAAGAGTGATAAAATGGCTCACTGTTTTGGATAGTTTCTTGGGATGGGATTTGGAATTTCACTGAAGATTGTGATAGCTTTACTATCAGTTGGATTTTAGCACAAGATTTTTTGAGTTTGTTCTTTTGTTACTGCTTGTTTTCCAGTGCTAATGGTTCTTCTGTAACCTACATCCTTATTTTTCTTTATTACTAGCTAAAACCTGGCTACTTTAGGAAGGAAAGGAATGTGAAGGCTGGTAGATCAAGGGGCCAGCAGCATGACTGAGATTCTGAGGTGAAGAGGTGCTTGTCATGCACAAGTTTTCCAGTACAGAGAGAGATAGAAAGTTCCTTAGCAGATACTTGTTGAGGATACTAACTTTGTTACTATCTCCAGATTTTCATATGGGTAAATCTGTTAGGTTTTGGGTTTCTTTTGACTTTGATGGTAACTCTTAAGAGCATTAAATCAACAGTATGCTGCTGTTAGAAGTACTAACAGCAAGTACAGGTTTTGTGGTGTAAATACGGTGTAAATACATTGCCCTTTTTTTTTTCTTCCCAAGTTGGTAGTCTGTCTTTTTAGTTCTGTGTTGTACTGAAGCTTTTTGGATAGTGACTTTCTTAAGTAGAGCTAGAACATGGTTATTATTATTATTATATTATATATTATTAGACATCTGAATAACCTACGATGAATAAAGTATTCATCAGGTACTGTTAGTAACTGTAGAATACTAAAGAAACTTGTGGATCATCATGACTTGTCAAGGCATGGGTACATGAAATGGTACTGCAGACACTGACCACTTTCTTACACTGTCCAGTAAATGAAAATGTTTTAAATGCTAAACTGTAGAGTTTAATCTGATTTGTAGCAACATTTCAGCATGTAACATTCTTTGAAAAACTTGGTGTGTCCTCCACAGTTTATAGAATATTCTCAAATATGTGAGGTCTTATGTCATCTTTCTTACTGTCCTGATGTTTCGCCTGTGTCTTGCAGGCGCTCTTCGGTTAAACTTCAGTGAGGAACACTGCCTGTTCCCTTAAGTTAGCATGAAAAGGTCTCTGTGGCAGGTTTTGGGCCAGTTTATGATTATGTTTTATACGGGAAGGAGATTACCTTGTGTGCGTGTCCACTGAAAGGTTCTTGTCCTTGAAACTCCTGTCTCTTTGGATGGTCAGACAGGTTGCTAGATGACAGTCACTGCATCTGAGCCACTGCAGCAGTTCCTCAAGCTGTATTTACACATTTCCATTGAGTTGTGTGTGCCTTCCTTGCTTAGGAGGTAGTTATGATGCTGTCCTATATAATTCTGGAGTGATGCCTGGACATGAGTGTACAGAGCTGCTATTCAGTTTGTTATTGTTGAGGTGGCCACAGAAATGAAAGCATTGCGTCTAGCACAGACATAGCTGTAGCCACAGCATCTGCAATGTAAATGTGCTTGTCAGTGTATTTCTGCTAGACTGTGGAAAAAGAATTCCTGAGGAGGATATCCACTGTGGTGCTTTGGTTTTTTTAACTTTTGCGTAGGGAAGGAGAAGGTTGCCAGAAGGCAGCGTACTGTTCAGAATGGTGCAGTTCTAGTGATTTTCTAGTCATTTGTCTTTGACAGTTTTCTCCCATGACTTTACATTGTGTTTTCATGGATTTGACAGTTAATATAGGTACTGTAGTGTCCCTGAAGGGGGCAGTTTGACAACAAAGTCTTAGCTATTCTAGCACCTTGCCGCTGCCAAAAGGGGCAATTCCATTTTATGTCTTTTCTCCCCCTCCCCTTTGGCAGACATGTGGCGCTTAGCTGAGTCTGCTCACCATCACTGGTGGTGAGAAACAGAGCTGCTGCTTTTGGTGGCAGCAAGCTGTTAGATTAGATTAGCTCTCTTGGGTAATTGCATCCTGAAAGGGTTTGGAAAGAGTCTTTAAATCAGCAGTGTCTCTAGCCTGAATAGCACTGATTCTTTCCAAGACACTGGATCAATATGAATAGGCTTAAACCACCTATAGAAAAAGGTTTCTCTTTCTATTCCCTAAAGCATGGTGCTGGTCTCTTCTTTCTCTTCACCTTTGTTGGTTCTGTGGCATTCCATTTGAGAATGAAGACAAGGTGCAATTTGAGCATACAAAGAGTAAAGATCCTCTTTAAAAGCCCTCTTTTGAGTGTGCCTGTTGGTTCTATGCTCACTCATGTTCTGGGCCATGAGATTTTACTACACAAAGGAACAAATCCAGGATAAGTGCTTCCAGATCCTCAGTTTAGCCTTCATTTACTGGAGGGCAAACAACATTACTGAATTGTCACTTGAAACAAGTCAGCCTTCCAGGCTCTTTGGGCAAATTAAAAGTTTTCCAAATAAAAAGAACTGTGAATGTTCTTGATGTACTTTTGCAAATACCCAGGTAGTGCCTTTTTTGGATTTTTTGAGTATGTGTTGTGTTAGACTTATCAATACAAGTGGGTCAAAAGCTTTTCAAATGTCCAGCTGCCATTGGAAATACTAAGTGTTTCCTCAGCCCATTTTCAAGATGGTACAGGACTTCTGGCAAAAGTTTTCAAAAATCCATCAAAATGCATAGGGTGAAATAGAGTCCTGCTTAATACTGCCCAACATTTTCATTTTGATGGAATAAAGGGTGCTAAATTGTTGTTTTATTAAGCAAATAAACCGTATGGCTGACTTGTGTCATATTTGAAACTGTTAGTTTCTCGAATTACTGAAGAAATCAGAACACAACAAAATGCCATAAATCCTTTTTGAAATGAAATCTTTTTAGTAGAAACAGAACAGTCCAAGTAAATCACTATTATGAGTATTGATGCAAAATGTATCTAAAAAGTTGAAAGGTTAATTAGATATGTTTCCTAAGGTAAATCTGTAAGGGAACAGTAATAAGCTAGCCTTGGACATCATTTTGCACTTGCTTACTGGAGATCTTGCTGCATGTGTTCTTGATTTCCATTCCCCTTTCTGACTGAGCAAGTGTACTTCTGTGTAGATGGGTCCCTAGATAGTCTCTGTATTAGAGGCAGAGTGTATTTTTAACTGTTGCTTTTTATTTACAGGGCATAAAGACTTTGTCTTTAGAGTTAGTCAAAAAGGAGGCACGTACTAATTTCATGTGTTACTTATAATTAGGCTACTATAAATTTTCATCCAGTGATTTTTCTATGCCTATTTAATTTTAAGATTTTACTGTAATAGATTTTAGTCTAGTAAGAAATTCATTTGCATGACTTTGGGCAGACAAAGTCTTTTCTTTCTGCATGCACAGTGAATTAGTGTTGAAGTCATCTGTAGTTTTAGGTTATGAATTGTATGAAGTAGTTCGTGTTAATAGAAAAGGTAAACCACACTTTTGTGATAAAGAAGATTAAGTGTGTAAATGGCACTTACACCAGTGCTTTATGGAGTTGCTTAAGTACATTATGAAGCTACATTCCTCAGATGGACAGTGATGAATCTATTCCCACATTCTATAGTTAACTCTTTTTAAGCATTTTTGTTGGTAGATTTGTTTGGCATTTGCCTTCCATGAAGACAAGAACAGGAATTTCCTTCAAAGAATAACCTAGAAACTTAAATGTTTAACTACTTTAAAAGTAACAAAGGGACAGGGCAGTGGTGTGTACTTGTGGTAATGTCCTTGTTCACTGTTTTCAGCTCAATATGCTAATGTGTTCTTCCCTTTATCTCAAATATGAAACTAAATAACATAAAATAAGTTATAAGCACCAGAAAAGTAGCATCTTGGCTGTACTACTATGCTGTCTTTAGGTATTCTTAGAAAGTATTTTATCTATAGAGTTGCGAGGGGGGGTTGATTTTGATTTTTGTCAGCACTGACATAGCATAGTGCTTATTGCTGTCTTGTCAAGTGCCTTGCATATGTGGGTCTTGGGTACTTTCTAATATTTCACATCAACAGTTAAATAATCATAACTAAAACATGTTGGTCATGAGTCAGTGGAACCTGATAGAAGTCCTCTGGATATTAGCAGTCTTCAAATACGTATTAGCCTGGTATGGACATAATATGATCTTCATGTGAGCTCATACAACTTGGTAACTGGAAGAATGGAAAAAAAATATATCTTGCTTCTTTCACTGTTCCCCCCACCCCAGCCAAGACTACAGATTGATTGTATGGCATGCAGCAGG
>NW_009914456.1:12514-16622 GCF_000696875.1 Nestor notabilis
AGTCTGAGAAATACTTCCAAATGTTCTTGAAGTTTAAAAGAATCTAGAGGATTATGTCACATTTTGGGGCAGAGTTCTGGGGTTTGTGCTGTGTGTTCCTCCTAAACCACTGTGTTCTCCCTTCCTAACTCTGTTTTTAATTTATAAATTTAATGAAAGTCTTTAGTGTTAACTCTTCCACTGTTCCAAGGCCTGTGATGCCCCTTTTAAAGTTGGGGAGAAAATAGTCTTTCCAAAGTTAATTTGTTAAATAGTATGTAAGTTTTGATGATGTCTTTTACTTTATTTATAAATATTTATATTTAAATTTCTGTGCTGTGTTGTGCAAAATGCACAGTGTTAAACAGAAAAGTTGTGCTGTGCAAAGTGATCTGTGAAATGCATTAGCAGCACTCAGTATCTGTTTAAATACTGAGTTCGTGAGAAGAATGATGTAACACCACATCAGTGTTTTCAGTTCCTGCACAACTTGGGCTTACTGATATTCTGTCAAAATTTTAGGATCTCTGTTTTTCTCATTACTGTAACTACAGGAATTTCTAGGATGTCTTTGTGTCTAGAAAGAGTGGAATGGAGAAAAGGTTACTTTTTCTAACGATAAACAAATCTGAAGAGCTTCTGTGGGTTCTGTTTCTGCACTCTGTCTTGGTGAACTCAAGACCTCTGTTCTAATAAGCATGAACTCTACAGCTACTGCTTAAATTACAATTTGGTAACTAGCTTGTGTCTATATAAAATGTTACTGTGGATGGATAGAGTGCAGAATTAGTAATCTTGTCTTTAAACTGCCTCAGCTGTGAGGTGTCCTGGGACTTGTGGGATTGAGAGAGGTTTGAGCACGGCTTGTGGATTTTTCTGCTTCTGTAGAGCATTGCTGAGGTTTTGTCAGGACGTACAGCACAAGGAATGTTCTTATGTTTTATATAGAAAAGCATGTATGCCACACCCCACTGCATGATTTAAGCTTTCTGGGACCAACACCACTTAAGTTCTCTTGCAAATCGGAGTGAAAGCAACAGATCTCGACGTCATATTTTAAGTTCAAATATGGTTTGAGTGGTCTTACCTGTCCTAATTTGGTGCAGATTTTGCTTGTTTAGGGCATTACATTTTAAAGTAGTGGTTTGGCTTTGTTGGGTTTCATCTTGACTAGCCTGCCAAGGATAATAGGTGGTGGTCTGGTCGGTGATTGTTCTAACAAAACTTGCATACAAGTTATGGCATTCACTGCAATGTAGTTTGCATTAATACCAGTGGTAGTAACTGTTCTACAATTGATGGCATTTATCCTAATGATATTGTTTAAGTCATTTTTTGTGTCAAAATAGGATAGCAGTGTAGTGGACGAATTCCCTTATAGCTAGCTTTTTGTTTCCTTCTCCCTTCCCTTCCCCCCTCCTTAGTTAACTTGATTCATATATTCCTTGTGAGGGCTTAAAAAGTAGTTCTTAATGGGAACTTTGAAGCCAGTTAGAATTCTAGTTACAGATTTCTCATAAGTTTCATAGTTTTGATCATTTCTTTAATGAAATGTCTGTGTTCCAGACTCTGGGTCCTGCTTTCCTGGATTGCCTAGGAAAGTGAGAAGCATGTTACGTGATGGGCATGTGCAGCAGCATTTCTTTCATCAGTAAAATGATCATTAAAACACTTCCTGCTGCCAAGATCAAGCAATAAAGACTTGATCAGAAGAGTTTCGGGAGGCAAATTCTGTCTCTGCCCCTCCTGGGTATCCAGGTGGTAAGCTAGTGTAGTTTGTAAGTGAAATAGGAGGAAGTTTAGTTGAGGAGTGTTGATTGTGGTGTTCTCAGCTCTGTCCTGCATCTTTGCCTAGTAAAGGCATTAAAGAGTAAGGGGGTTGAAGTCTCAGTTGCTTTGCTTCAGGTTTGAATGCTAATATAGCAGATCTTGCTAATTTCTGACTTCTTCAATCTCTTGTGAAGTTTTGTCCTTTTAAACAATAATTTTTAAAGCTTTATGTCATTCCAAAGAAAACTGCTGGTCCCTCTGTGGCTGTTGGGTTGGAGCTTTAGGTGCTTATACCATCTCTGCTGTGACTACAGGAGTTTGAAATACGGGAGATTCAGTCCTTGGTGCAGATACTTTGTTTTTCAAGTGTATTTCTTTCTGCATGTAGTAGGTGAGCCTCCAAAGAACATACGCTTGCTGTTTCTTATGCGAGATCGATTTCTTTCAACCTATATGATGTGGATCCCAAGGATATTCTGTATCCATGTTATTTCACACTGCTCCTTTGCAGAACAGTTAAAAGGTACATCCTCCCCAGTCATGATACCCCGGTGCACCTGCACTTGTGACCTGTCTCTTGTTCAATGATGTAACTTTCCCTGCATTTTTTTTGAGTGCAGATAGTTCTAATTGTATGACAAAAGCAAGAAGCAAGCAAATGTAAGCTGATTTAATTTTTCTCACTTGTCACTACTCTGGTGATGATTGGTGTGAAAGCAGCTAACTCTTCTGGTGCTTGAGTGTTTAATTTTGTTGCTTCAACCATTTGTGAAGGGCAATTCGCAGATGTTAGTTACTGTGCTGTTAAATGGGCTGGTTTGCATAGAAACTTAAGAGATGCATTTAACCTTTAAAAATAAAAGCACCATTGCTGGTCTTTGTATTTATTGAACAAAAACAATTTCCAAGTTGGAAGTACCAGTTGCTAGACAGCATTAATGATGCTCATAAATTGTAAACAGATTGCAAATGATCTATATCTAAATCTGTCATGTGTCTCTACTGTACAAAGGTGTAATGAAATGGAGAGCACTGGGAGAGCACTCATTAAATCTCTAGTGGTCATTTTTATTTTCAAGTTGCAATCTAAATAACTGCGTAAACTATTTCTATATTTTCCAGACTACATTTTGAAAGAAGATGAAGAACAGAAAGCAATGTATTCAAGATACCAAGGGTCAGAAGCATGAAGGCATGGAAGGTAAGATCTATGTGTGTGAAAATACTCAAGTACATTATTCAGGTTCAAGCTGTGAAGGTCAGATTTTACATTTGCTCTCAATTAGTATGTTGCTTGTTTTGAAAGAAGTTATGTAAACATAACCACTGTCTTAGCATAATATTTTTCTTTGGCCTGTGGGGTCCCCAAATCCTTTCTTGTCTCTTCTGTTTTTAACTTGTTGATGTCTAGTAGCAGAGCAAAAATGGAGATAGTGATTGTTATTCAGAAAAAATAATTAATTCAGAGTAAAATTCCTTGAAGAAAAGTTCTTGCATTTTTATATCCTGAAAACAATTTCTAACTTTAACAAAATTGGGAGCACTTCTTATTTAATGTACATGATTAGGTAAATATTTGAAGATGTTCAGATTAAAATAGTTCAAAGACTGGTAAACTGAAATAAAGGTAGACCATGTGTATATAAGATAATGAATATAGAATAAGCTGGTCTAATTTATTTCATGGAGAGAGTGCAAATGTCCAAGGAGGAAGAACTCGGGAGAAGAGTGTCTAAATAACAATGTGACCAATAGGAAACACTGCTTTCTTTATTTATATAGCACTAGAGCTAACTTTCCTTTGTTTTATGTCAAATACTGGTACAGTAGTCTATGAAAAATGGTGCGTAGTGGTTTCCACCTGAAATACATTCCTTTAATTACTCCCAGGCAGGGTCTGGACTGTATTAGACCTGAAAACTTGATTAACTTGCTTTTAAATACAGAGAATTCTATCTTATTGCCTTATGATTAAAGTCTAGGAGGACTTTGTTTCAAAAACTGTCAAAAGTTCTAAGTGTCAATGTTAATAATACCAGGTGAAGAAAATGAAGAAAGCTGTTCCTGTTCTACTTCATTATACGATGGTGACACATGCCCCATCTGTCTGAACTGCCTTCTAGAACAAGAGATTGGTTTTCCTGAGAACTGCAGTCATACCTTCTGCATGACTTGTATTCTTAAATGGGCTGAGGTAAGACTGAGAACCAAGGTGTGTGGTTTATTTTTCAGTGAAATATACTGCATCTAATGCCTACAGGTTTGGTTTGTTGTTTTTTATTTAAGAAAATAAGTTGCATTTTGACTTTGCACAGTAATGTGTCAGTGACCAGTTTATAAATAGATTATAGGAAACTTC
>NW_009914456.1:16632-44905 GCF_000696875.1 Nestor notabilis
CCCCCCCCCACTAGGCAACTTGATTTCCATGGTTTCTAGAGATTAGGGATCAGTAAAAATTGGTGTTGGCTGTTTGGAAGATCAGACAGTATTATGTACATGTTATAATACTGCAGTGTCATTAGCTTAATTTTGTTACCTCTTATGCTGTTTGTCATTTTGTCAACTCTTAGGGCTGGGACTAATATATTTTCATGTTAGTCTACAAAATGAGTCTGATAAAACCTTAGTTTTCTAACTCTAAAGAGAATTCAGCTAAAAGGTTTAGTACTATTCTGAATTAAAAAGTCGATTTAAATATGTCTGTGGCTAAATAGGCTATGATTTGATCTATGTCAGTACCTTTTAGATAGTTCTGGAACCTTAAATGATTTGTTGAACAAGTTCTTAATGATCTTGTTCTATCTAATCCCTTTTTCCTCACATGTGCCCTGTAGTCATTGCATTGAGTCTTTGGTATCTACCTTTTCTGCAAGTTTTTTAATTGTCAATATAAAACATCAAAATAGAGTTGCTTTATACTATATTGGAGGGGTGGGTGTGCTCAAATGAGATGCTGGTTTTCATCCTGCTTCTGTGAACTTGAATTGGTATTGTTTTTTCACAATAAATCCCATTTTGAAGTAAAAAAGGATTTTGGTTGCAGTATATCCTTCATTAGGTTGGCATTGCTCTGTGTATACATACAATATACTCATGTATTATTTTTTACTTACTATGTTTTTAACCTTGATTTCTGTGTTATTTATTGCTGAAGGCTAACAGTACCATAAATCACTTCTTTCTGAAGATTTTATGTGAACTTCACCATATTAAAACAAGGTTATTAGATGAAACTCGCTTTAGATTCACAAACTAGATAATAAACTAAATATTCTGATGCCAGATTTTCTGCTCTGCAAATGATTAATTGCAATGCTTTTATTTATAAGGGAACAGGAAGTTCTCATCCACAGTTTTATCCCGACTTCCTTAGCTGGTTGTTATAATGGCAGCTGAAAGACAATAAATAGTGACATGTATGGTAGATGGAGGGCTTGCTGCTGGATTTGAGTTTGTTCACATTGTCTAACAGATGCTTTTAAGCCCAATGAGGAAGGAAAATTTTCTTGTTTCGAAGAGGCAAGTGAATGATGTAACATTTTTCTTGTCATGTCAGTACTTTTTTTCCACAAAGTACTATCCAAATAGAATAAAAGAGACTTCTGCTCTTAAAGAGTTTACAGGTGAAGTATATGTGATGCCATAAAAACAGTGGGGGGTTGTTTTTAAAGCTATGTAAGGCTTCTACTGCTTCTTTCCATTAGTGACATCTGATGGATAAAATCAGCCAGCCTTCCTGTTCTGAGGATGTGTGACAGTTGGACCTGTTGTTGAGCTTGTGAAACTTCATAGTTTTAATTAAGGGGGGGGGGGGGAAAAAACCAAATGTTGGAAACTGACGGATGTTCAGAAGCTTCAGCTGTGAGAAGCATATGAGGTTTTATAGCTTGTAGTGATTGAAACATATTACAAGCATGTGGCCATTTGAAGCATGCTGATGCCTTGTGGATTTTGTGTCCTTTGTTAATACTTAGTGAGTCAATGTTTTTTGTTTGGGTTTTTTTGTTTTTTTTTTTTTAAGTGTTGCATAAGTTTTAGCTTTCTTTGCTAATTTTTGGTTGATCATAACTAACAAAAACTAAATAATTGACAAGTAGTCAAATTTAAGCACTCTGAATAACGAAGATGCAAAAATTATTTGCCCTTTAAAAAATATGCTACCAGATTCTGTTTAAAGGTTAAGTATTTTTATTGGGTATGAATAAATTGGTTTTAAAACCACTGTTTTCCTGTTTTAAGTCCTAGAGAACAACGAAACTGAGAGTAAGATGAAGTGAAATCTTTAGGCTTCCCCCTCTTTTTTTTTTTTTTTTTTTTTTAATGTACTGTTCACATTACTTGAAGTGCTCTTTTGTGTATCTGTAGTTATGCTTCATACACTTCAAGATTTTGCCAGCAGTCTGTGTTCAAGTTGGATATTTCCACTCTCTTTCTGTGTTGCATCTGGTCTTCAAAATATAACAGGAGCAGCTACTTCTTTAAAGTGTTGTTTCCAAATTGTACGTAATCATTGCTCTTCTGAGGTTCACAGCTTTTATATAAAACTGTGTAGATGTTAATTAAAACCAGGGTAGTTTAGGCAGACGGTAAGAGTTTGTTTACCATTCTGCTCCCTCTTCTATGTGAGATTTTCAACATTGCAACTGCATTAACGGTCCTGTACCAGCAGGTTTTCTGTCTGCAAGCAGTAGCCATAACACTTTGAAGATTTTGCTTTTTATGAAGAAAGATAATACAGATAGATAGGTTTGCATTTAAAAGCAATATATAAAAATTGCTTCTAAGTGAGTATCTTAGGTTCATCCCATGACAGGCTAAAAAGGGGTAGGAAATTTGCCACACAACATCTAATATATTAGATCCTAGTGGCTAAATTGAGCATTTAGTTTCAGTATTAAGTAGCACTGCAATTGAGTCAGGGCTGTATTTTGTTTTCCTTTGAGCAAAGATGTTCAACTTCTAAAAGAAAAAGGAGGAGGAGACCAGGATCAGATTAACTGTTTTTTTCAGGGGGTGTTCTGCTCTCTTTAGCTATGTTTACTGAAGTTAATTGTGGCATCTGAGAGCATCATTGTGCACTGAACTCAATTGCCTACACTATTAAATTTTCCCACACTATTAGACTGTCACCTTGTGTGCCTTTGGCCATGCTAACTAGTGAGCTCACAAGGACTGCCATACCGCACTTGGAGTCTGTTTCAGTAGGTGTGCAAAGAGTAACATAAATGTTCCTCATCCCATGCTATCTGTCATCTGCTTCTGTAAGCCAACATTGTGTAATTTACTAATGGAGAGTTTCAAGCTTGAGACTTCTATGTGTTGGAAGATCATAAAAAGTAAAAGGCACTAAATCCAGAGCTGAGGTTACCGGACACAGCCTTCAATGGGAGTGCTGAACGATCGATAGTGTAAGCGAAGGGTTGCTTTCAGCGTAAAGAACATGTACATGATAACATTATTCTGCCCACATAACAGAGAGCAAGTTTGGCTATTGCTGTGTATAGAAAAAGGTGGGGAGGGAGAAGCTACAACAAAACCCATAAACAAACAAAAAAAACCCTCCTAGCTAGAGTCTTCAAACACTATTGGTACTGTTGTGTTATACCAAGGCAAGTAATTACGTTACGTGTTTCTCTTGTCTGTAATACCACTAGTAGATGAAAACTAGTTGGGTTAAAACTAAATTTTTAAACTTTTTTTTTCTGGTACGTTTGTATTTTTTATTTCAGTTGATAAGCGCGTGTTCTAGTTTGAGTTCTGAAAGCATTTAAGTAAAGCTAATATGAAGGGAACTTAACTAGGTCTAAGGCAACTGCTTTAGCAGCAATAGTATCTTGCTTTTGTGCATTAGAGGAAAACTGGCCTTATTTTGTATTCTATTCAAAGAAAACAATCTTAAATTAGAGGAAATAGATATTTATTCTGCTTTATGGTAGGGTTTTTAACTTCCCTTCTGTTCTCCAGAGTGCTAATAAATATACTGCAATTTCTATCCTTGCTATTCTATTATTTCCTCTTAGTAACCATCATGAGAGAAGAGTGCTTGAGAAAAGATTCAGTGTGTTGTCTGCATTATCACAGTGATTGTGTTAAACATGTAGATTTCAGAGACCCTCCCCAACTAAGCTTATATCCCTTAGTTTTTGCACCTGGTTTCCTTAATTCATTTGTCCTCATCTGGAGGATTTGAAAGTGGAGTACATTCAGCTGTAAATTCTCCAAAGCACTGGGGCATATTCAGGAAGGCCCTGTGCAGTATCAGTGCTTGACTTAATAAAACTAAGCAGTTGGCACAAAGACCTGTCTTTCATTACATTTCTAGCAGATGTTCTGTTCTTAGAATAGACGTTTCCTTTGTGTTAGTGTAAAGTTTGAATCATTGATTATGTAGAATATCCTGCACATATATATTCTGAGGGTAAACAGTTACTGGAATGGTAACTGGAATGGTAGTTCTTTCTGAACTGGATTTCTTTTGTCCTAAAAGATATAGGAAAGAATTAGCTTATGTGGTAATATACTCCACGGTGATCTGCAATACAGACCACTGTGGGCGGGATTAAGATTACATTCACAAGCCAAATATGTTCAAAGAAACACTAAACCTAAACCCCACAAGAATAAAAAACCTTGTTCAAGCGTATCCAAGGCAATGCATACACAGACAGTGCATTTGAGAACTACTGCATAGAAAAACTGTATTTGTCAAACTCTTTCAGAAAATGCGGATGTTGGGTATCTTTTTTAGATGACCCATTTGTCTTTGTGGTATACAGTTGTTCTTGGCATATTTTCCTGCTAAAGAAGGGCAGTTGGACAAGGCAACCTCCAGAGGTCCCTTCCAAACTTAACCATTTTGTGATTCTGTGATTTATCACGCACATTCATGCAGCAGCTTATGAATGTTAAAGTGCAGTGCAGAAGCCTGAGTACTTTTGAGTTTGGCTTCAGTTCTTCCAATAATATAGTGTCAAATGAGGGCCAGTGACACACAGCTTGTCAACACTTTGTAGCAATTTTGTATTGGAAGTTAAGGACTAGACAACTGCATGATGCAGGTAGAGAGAAGACAGCTGTTTAGAATTGCACCTAGGTGGCCTGTTGATGAGGTGTTGGGGCTAGAATCTCTGTTCTTATGCACTCTGTATCTTTAATATCCATGAATGATATTTCAAAACCCCTCCTAGGATCTTCTGTCGAAAATAGTGCTTTCCTAAAGCATAACTACAAAAACTTTAAATATACTTTGTCTTGTTGCATGGTGGTGTTAATGTTTCTCACTACGTGTGTTGTTACGGTCTCCTTTTTCACCGAAGTTGGGGGTGGAATTGTAGGCTTTTTTGTGTACTATTATTACTAGGTGTAACAAAATATACAGACCTTACTTTTACAATCTAAACATTGCCTTTAAGCCTGAGTTTAGTTACAAGAATCTGGTATTATTTAACAGGCTCTCTAATAAAAAAGCAGTAAAGAGTGAAGGATAGTGTTTCGTTTTGGATCAGCTTTTCAATACAGTAGTTGAAGAACAGGCTTGATTATGGGCTGCTTGTAAATTAATAAAAAAATAAATAAATCCTGTTACTACTTGATGAGATGGGATTATTTTTTACTTGATAAAATAACTGCCAAAGTTGTTTTATCAGTCAAATATGCTTTGGGCTTAGCTTGCACATATTTGTATAGCTTTCTAACAGTTCCTAGCTGAAATACAGTAACTGCTTCAGCCCTTTGTCTACCTCACTTTGCTCAAATGCTGTTTGAAACTGATGCAGTTAAGATAAGGGACATTTATTCCTTGAGTGTACAGATCACTGTTTTGTGGTGCTGTAGCAGTTACAGGAATACTGAATGTGAAGTTATGCCTGTGGAGCTAAAGCAGGATTTTTTTTCTAAGGGGTTATCAGAAACCAATAAAATACTATGAAATATTTTTTTTTTTCTAACTTAAAGCCAAACACACACGTGCTCATGGATATGAGCTTTTCAGGGGTTGCACATTTCATGAATGCTTACATGTTTTATGGAGAGAATTCTCCAGATGTCACAAGATAGGTGAAATAATGAATCCCTATAGAGTTACCAGTTTTAATATGAGAACTGTGAGTAGTTTTCTATGAAGAGTAAAACAGCTGAAGACATTTTGAAGTGTGCTGAGCCACTATTCCATGTTTCCCCAACAAAAGCACTGTTGGGAAGCAAAGCAAGTCACAAATACTAGCTGTGAGCTTCTAGTGATTTTGATGATTACATTAAATACTACATGTTCTGGTTTTCAAACAGTTATGTTAAAGAAAGATACTGTATGAAGCTGTGGTTCTTCTAAAGCTGTGACACATCCCACACCCCTCCTTCCTTGTGTGCACAATAAAAGCGATAGCTGCTGCTTGGACTCATTCCATCTCAGGCTTTTTTTCTTGTTTTAAGTATTTTTCCTTAAAAGGACAGTGTACATTTACTGTTACTTTTGCTGCTACCTGAACAGAAGCCTCAGAAGTGAGGAATTGCTAACTTGCCTTGGATGAAAGAAGACTGACCACCTTTGTTACTGAACTATATTCTCAAAAAAAGAGGAAAGAGATGAATAAAAGGCCACCACTCCTCATGACTGCTTCTTGTAAAAATATAGTCAACGTTTTTTACCAGCAGTCCTTTATTTAGTAGCACAAATTCAGTCTTGCTGTTGGGGAAAGGGACAGGAGAAAGGGTTTTTTTCTTCTTCCATTTAAAAGGCTTGTTCTTATATGTTAGCAGATGAAAGAGTTATACAGATGAAGTAACCTCTAACTTTCCTCAGGGCTACGCTGCAGTTGTACTGTGCCTGGGGGGCTTAGAAGTGCGCATGGGACTGCCCTGTCTTTACTAGAATCTCTTTTGAGATTTGTTGCAAACTATCAGATAATGCTAGGACTGCAAAAAGCCACTGAGTAGGAGTGGAAAAAGCATCTGCTGTTTCTGAACATACCTGAACTGAACGGTAGCTTTTGATTCTTCCAGAATGTTTTCCTCTTTTCCTGTAACTATATATAACTATGTGATTGTTCAACATTTGTCTGGAAGAACTGAAAATACAGCGGTGAACATTTTTCGAATGGATTGCTGCTAGTAACACTTAGTGTTCTGTGATACTCTGTTTCAATGAACAAACATAAATTACTGTGACTTAAACTTGGGAACGTAACTTAATATTCAGGTGTAAATTTGATGTAGAAATGAGTTGTAATCCTGGAAAAACTTACTTTTTGGCTAAGGTAAATCCTGAAATGAGATTGAAAATTACTAAGAAAATTAACTTTCTCCTACCTATCTTTAACAGTCTGATATATCTAAGAATCAAAGTATTTACCTTGAAGTTTGCAGCTGACACAGCAGTTACAGTACATTGCATGCTATCAAATTATCCCAGCTGAACAATACACTGCTATGTTCTGTGGGTTAGCTCTGCATTGACTACAGGACAAAAACTGATTCATGATGAGTCCTTAGGGAACTGGCTTAATTACCCAATATGCTTTTCTTAACCAAGGCCATGACACTGCAGGGAACAATGGGTATTCTCCAACAGGGACAAGTTTTTAGTTAGGATAAAATACCAGAGCATCAAAAGGAGAGGTAATGGCTTTAACTTGCGTTCTTGTTCAACAACTTGTTCATGAAACTACCCCTGGGGGTTTGGGGGACTTTTTTTTTAATCAGTCCAACTCTGTGCTATCTACTTCCCTTGAAATCAGATGCTTCCTGAGTGCTCAAGGTTTGGGGGCTCTATAAGTGAAAAATGTTGAACACTCTCTGAAATTGAGAAAAGAACAGAATGAACTGAAAAATTGAAAACCCCAGTGAAAAGACAAGAATTAAATTCACCACTGAATTTCAGGGCAGAGTTCACATGCAAGTCTCTCATAGCTGCTTATGCAATTCTAATACTGTGTCTTGCTTGCATAAATAAAAAGTGTAATACCCTGATAGTTCTCTTAAGGGCAGTAATTGAATGCCTCTTAAGGGCATATACTTTGTATACTAGTTCTTGTTCAGTGGATGAATTAGGGCTGGAGGCTGTGTGGTTTTGGTTTCTTCTTTGTATTAGAACAATTCTGAACTGAGCCTGTTCACCTCACAATGGGGATGGGGATTGACACACATGACAACATAGTGGCAAAACCAATCAATCAAAGAAAGCTCACCCCCCTCACCTCCCAAACACATGTCTGGAATTAAAATGAGTGAACAGTTCTCTAGCAGAAAAACTTAGTATCTGATAGGTTTCCCTGAAAGATGATTAACTATATGATCCAGTTGTGTGGACCTTCAGTTGAAGCTTCTCTCTTCCATGGCCAATAACATTTTATTGTTCTCTGTGTGTGTTGCTGTTATCTGATGTAGTACAGCCTCAATAATAGGGTGTTTAGGTGACTGGGGGAAAAAAACCAATCTGTATTTCATTCAAAATAACTTTCAGTTCATTCTCTTGCAAATTGATTTGTAAAACTTCAGCTGTCTTACAAGTGGGAATCTGTTCTCTCTGCTGACTGCAAAAAAAGAGGTGTAGTCTAGTCGAGTAGATAACGCAAGATAAGGGAAGATGTTAGCCTGATTGCCGTTGGTCTTCCCAGTTTTATATTTTGGGGGCACACTTCCTGTTGAAAATAACATGAAGAAATAAAACATTAGAACAAAAAGAAATGCAAAGGACATGAGCGTATTGGTATAAAACCAATTGCCTAACAGGGATTAAAAAATAAAAGAATATAGTTAATAATGTGAAACCTTTTTCCTTTTTTGAACACAACTTCTGAGTTAAATTCTTGCTTCCTTAACATTTTCCCATAAGGAGAAATCCACTTACATGAAACAAAATACTGAGTGTTTGCATAATGTGTATGAATACATTCTTACTGTGAATAAGTTGTAATTCTGTGTGCTTCTGTAAGCTACTATAATGGCTTATATATTGAAATGAAAGTATAGAAAACTGAGACTTCTAACTTATTACGAATTTTGTAATAAGAAGAATAATTTTTCAGATACAGGCTTCATGTCCTATTGATCGCAGACCATTTCAGGCAGTATGCAGGCTTGATGCATTGGAAGAGCAGATAAAGGTAAGTTCCAGACTTACTTTCTTAAGAAACTTCAGTTGTAGGAGCACACAACCTTTTATTCATACGTCTGTGTTAAATAAGCTTTCCTAATGAAATAATTACTGTTTTAATGTTTCTATTACGTATTTGAAGCTAGAAATTATTCCTAATTATATTTTTTCAAAGCAAGTGTTTACAGTAATAATAATCACAAAGCTGCTATTGTTACATTATAGTATCTTTGAGTGTTCCTGATATATCCAAGAATAGAAGTATAGTAAATGGTCTCAGCATGTTTTTTAACTAGGTTTTGTAAACAAGTGCTGTATCAAGTAGCACACAGTCTTGCCTTTTTTTTTTTAGCTGAGGTGAATCTTTTATGTTCACAGCCTCTAGTTCACAGACAAAAACACATGAAGGCAAGAGGAATCAAGTAATGCTAAGCCTTCTTCAACCTAAACTTCTGATTTTTTTTCAGCTTTCAACTCTGCTGAATAACATTGCTAGGGAGATTAGTTTGTGAAGTAGGAAAATAAAACTTCATTCTAATAAATGATCTGGAAAATGTATATAGAATGATGCTGATAATTCTGTGTACAGTTTTGAAATTCTGTGGAGAAATTATGGTTATAAGAAATTCCTAAGGTGGTGGTTTTGCATTTTGAAATGTTTAGAAAACAGGCTTCTACTACTTTTTGTGCTTCTAGAGGCTCAGGTAGTCAACTGCAAAGGAAGCATGCTGACAGCCACAGATACTTCCTCTCATAGAAAACTATGCTGGCATATTTTATCTTCTTTATTTCTAAAGAAACAAGGAAGTAGCTGAAACAAGATAAACTGAAGTTTTCATTTAGAAAAGCCTAAAGGCTGTATCAAAATACAGTTTGAAAGGTTCTTTGCTTGTAGAACTGCAATGCAAGCAGATGGGCAGAGAACAAGGAAAATGCTCTGAAAATGAGCCACTGGAACATAGGGGTAGATGGAATTTGTACACAGAAATGCTGACACGATGGTCAATATTAGCAGTGGCACAATCAGGACATCGGCAACTTTCTCTTTGTGATAGTCATAATTAGAATGCTAATAGCTTAAGGAGTTGCATATAAAGCCAGTATTCTAGAATGAAGAAATATAGGATATCTAACACAAACAATGGCAATGTAGCCATTGAAGTAACTTCGTAATATGTAATAAAAAGTTGTATTGCTTTCTTAGAATTTTGAAGATGGATGGGGGGGAAAAAATGCTGTGTAAAATTCGTAATTTGTTATGCTCCCGAGGAAAATTGGGTGGGTTTTAATTATAAGGAGGTATTTGAAACTGAGTGGTAGTTCAGCATTTTTCCAAGCTGAAACTTACGTATTCAGATCAACCGATGTGGTTTAAAAAAAACTTAGTTTCCAAATCTCAGTGGAAGACAGAGTATAGCTTTGAGATACTTGCCATGGCAGTCTTGAATGTTCAGGGTGCTGTGGAATTACTATGCATCTCTGGCATAGCCAAAGTACATCTTGAGGAGGGATTTTTCCCATTTCGTGAAAAACAAATAAACCCATCAAATACACAAACTGAGGTTAAAAAAGTAATGATTTGAAATGTTTTCAAGTTCTTCTGTTTGAGCTTATTTTCTCTGTAGACATTAACAGTCTTTAAATAAATTTAAAGCCCATGTGTATTGAGATTCTAGATTGAATTGACTTTATTTTTCAATACAGGTTCAGGTTAAAAAGCAACTAAGGAGGAAGGATGACGACAAACACTGTGCCTGCAATAAGGGAAAATATAGCCATGCTAAGAGAAGAAATTTTGTGAGGTTGGTCATCCATGTAATTTCAAGTATTCTATTTGGAATATTCAAAAATATATGAAGTCAACTCTTTTAAAATGTACACCCTGGAAAAATTCTAAAAAAATAAGTTTCTTTTAAAATAAACTGTTTTCCATCAGTGGTAGTTTAGCTTTACTTTTTTCACTGATGTAGTTCCCACTTCAATACTTACAATAACAAGCAAGGAGTAAGGAGCACCGTATTTCATGCATTGAGTTCTGTGATAGTGCATTTTTTAAGACATTCTGACAGATTTTTTTATTCATTTAAATTAAGATTTTATGGCTAGATCATATTTTAACAATAGATATATTTTTCTTTGGTTATCTAAACAAACATCCCCTTTCTTGTATGTTATAAGCATTTGTAGTGTTCCTCTTGCTATAAAACATAGTAGCACTTAAGAACTGATTTTATTCTAGTGAGATTGAGAGGAGATGTGAAAGTAACATTCCCGTTTTGAGAAGCTTTATCTTGTCACATTTGCTGCATTATATAGGGGGAAGCTCAGGATTACACAGACAAATTTCACTAAATAGTGATAATCTGAAGTCAGGGTTTAACAGGATATATGATATACAGAGTTCTTGATACTGAATTTGAAGCAGACTTCACTACAGAAAAGATAACTGAAAGTAAATTACCATTTTTTGGGTCTTATTAGAAAATAAATAAGGTCAATCTCTGCCTCTTCCTGTTCTGAATCACCATTGACTTTGATATTCTTAAAAGTATTTATGGAAGCAGGTTGTAACATCTTTCACATGTTGAAATTAAGCAAAATAAGGCATTCAGATTTAATATGCAGGTTATCAACTTTTGGTGTGTAAATGGATTTTCTTTTTTTCCATCTGTAAGCTTTTTGAAGCACTGTGGTTTTTAATATATGGAAGGTGATACACATGATGCAAGTACAGGTTTTAGTAGCAGTCAGAACTTTGTTTAACTGCACAAAATAACTCTTTTATATAGGAGCTGATTCTGTTTGGGTGCATGCACTGTCAGCTCAACTGTGCCCAGAAATAACTTCTGTAATGTCTTTTGTTAATCTTGCAGAAGAGCTGTATGTCCAGACAGAGGGCACTTAGCGGCAAGGTTAAGCAAAGTTGTGAAGAAAAAATACAGTAAGTTGGTATTTGTCCTCAATTTGCTAGAATCGCTGGGTTTTGTTAAGGAATGCTAGAATTTATTTCCTGATGAGCCAGTTTATTATTTTATTATGATTAGTATTGCTTATATTTGGATATGAAAATCAAATACTAAGGAATACAAGCATGGAACTTAAGAGAACAAAATGGCAGTGTGTGAAACTACTGTCCTTAGTTTACTTGAAACAGCCTCTTCAATTTCAGTCACAAGTGAAATGTGTTTGATTTCAACCTAACATCGTTTTCTGCATCAGACAGTTGGTGCATAGCTATTGACTAGCTTTTATTCACAGGAAGCTTTTTTTGTGAGATTTCAGACACATTAAGCACTTAGCTGTATTTTGGGGCTGCCGTTTTGAGAAGCTTGTTTAATAGTTATTGTTGGGTAAATGTGTTCATAACTTCTGAAACTAAGCAAATATCTGAGGTGAAAACAGCTTGATATATAACAAGCTATTGTGAAGGTGCATGCCTTTTAATTTTACTCAGTTTGTATATAAACACATTGTAAATACACTTGATACATATTTTAATTAACCTTTCATTGTGTTTGTGATACTGAGAAACAATTAAAAACTAATGCTGAATTTAAGATCAGAGTTTTGTTTCTTATTGCACGCAGGTGGTATTTTGTATGACAAACGAAACAAGAAAGCTTTGTCTGTGAAGATAAGCAAGGTTAGTTCTAATAATGAAATATCTGTGAACATTTTTTCATGAAAGCACTTAGCTATCTTCTGCTTATTTTTAAGGTTAACTTTTATTTGTTAGTTTTAGTATGATTCAAACTATGGGGGTTCTGTCTTGAAGGTATTAATTAGAATATAGTGCTAGGTGATAAAAGCTTCTCTCTCAGATTAAACAGTTTTGTGGTGGGGAATATTTTCATTTAGATTAGGCTGTTACATTATAAGATACTGTAACTACCCTTTTTTCACTTCCTTCACCACAAGAAGATGGTATCAGCTACAAGCTGCCAACCAAGTACCATCATAATGAAGGTTTTCATTATTCTTATGAAAATACAGAGTTCTAATCGACCAAGTAATTGGTTCAGATAAGCCATGGACATTTGCCATGGTCTTTTCAGTAGCTGGTGGCCTGAGTTGTCACTTTATTTGGTGCTTATACACGATAGTTCTCAGAGGTATCTTTAGCTCCAGCCTTCCCCTTCTAAATCAGGTATTTAGAAATTCTGGTTCTGTTACCATGTAAAGCTAAGGGTACCTTTCATTTAATTGAGGAAGTTTTGAACTGGAAGGATAGGGCTTAATGGTAGATCAGCATCTGATTTCTCTCCAGGATTGGCGAATGCTTTCCTACCTAGCTTCACTGATTTATTGTGCACGATTTATTAGCATTAATGTCTCAAATGGTACCTGTTGCAAAAAGGTGCATAAGCAAAAGCAGAACCATTAAAAAACCTTCAGGAGGAGGTACAGGGCTGAATTATCCAGTAAACTTTCAAAATTTAAAAGAACTTAAAGCAGTGATTTACTAAATGCTGCCTCATAAAGATATTTGTGGAACATCTGGATATGTTTTTTTGAACGGAAGGAGTAATGTTAGTGTTTATAATGATAATATTTTTAAAATAAAACTTAAAAGCAACAGCTTTTTAGAAGAAGCTTAGTATTTGCATGCTGATGAAATAGGGTGTGTTCCCATCAAAACCAGCTCTCTGTGCCAAAGTTTGATGGAGCATATGGGTAATGACTGCATACTTGGGACACACATTTATAAACAGGAATATTTTAGTCAGATTCAAGGTGGCATTAGCCCTTTAGGTGAAAGGGTATAAATGGCAAAAACAGGTCAATGTAGGTAAGTGTGTCTGTCCAGTAGTCTAGAAAAAGGTGTCAAGAGGGTGGTGGTGCAGGGGTTTTTTGGCCCCTGCAGCCAGCCTAGTACACAGGAGCAGAGTTTGCTGCACAGGAGACAAGGAATTACACTGACATTCAGTGGGTGGCTAGATGGTGTTAACAATTGCAATAGAAGGTGGTATTTGTTCGAATATGAGGTGGATTCTGAGTGAGGACCTTTGCGTGAGGACCCAGTAAACAAACACCAGTCAATCTTCATTTTGTAATACTACCTGAAGGGAAAGGAGAATGCCAGCTACTTGTGTTTAGGTTTTCTTGTTCGTTTGAACTGCTGTGAAGGGCTCTGGGGGTGCTAGTGTTGTAACTCCTGTGGTTCATTAGGTAGCAGAAGTGGAAATTGTGAAATAGTAAGGATCAGGCTCATTTATTCATAATTTCTGCATGGAGCATTAAAGATTTTGCCAGGGAAAGCTTATATAAAATATAAAGCTTATCTGCAGAGAGCAGGTGTTGAAAATTTGGAGATTTCTTTGTGTAACTGCAGATCTCAGCATATAACTATGGAGCTACTATGGTGCCTGCTTTTTGTGAGCTGGCTTTGCTGACATGGTTTAAATTCAGTGCATCTTAATGTATTATATGTTAATTATTTTATTCCATATATCTTTAATTCATAATATTTTTTTGTAGCCCAGAAGACAGACATGCTGGAGTGAGTGCTTCAGAACTAATTTCTTCAGCACACTTCCGGCTGGTGGTAGCAATGAAGAATCCTCTTTTAGCTGTAGAAATGACTGGTTAGTATATACTAGTGCTTAAGAGAAACTGACGTGTTACTGTATTGCAGCTGCTATAGTTCCTTCTGCTCCTGTTTGTATATACTAGCTTGAAATATTTTTAAGATTGTATTTATTAGAGGATAAACACAAACTTGTTAAAATGAGTATTGTTACGGGCACACCTCGATTTCTGTCCTGTGCTCAGCATTAAAATACTTGATTGTGTGTGCTTTTAATCTCACTGATTTCATAGGAGTTAATAAGTTTTATTTTTAGCTCATATTTATTCTCTTTGCTGAATTGAAGCCTCGGGTAAGAAAGGGTTAGTCCATTCATTCCTACAGCAGTTAGCAAAACACTTAACAGTAAATATCCTGGTTTGTATCAGAAAGAATCTGGTTTGTTGTTCCTTGATTCCGAGAGGAATACCTTAAACACACATGAAGCAGTTCTGCTTAATGAGCCTAATACGCAAGAACGGTGTTAAAAAAAAATTTCTTGGTTGATAAAATGGAAGAAAAAGAACCATCTAGAAGAACATTATTTGGATAATATGGCCTAATAAAAAAATTACTGTGTGTATGTTTTCAGCAGTGTGTAAAAGAAAAATAAAAATTGCCATGCATGCAATAGCATTACTTTGTCAAGGATGCAAAGTTCCTCCCATCTTTCAACTCCCCATAGACACGTCTCCTGTTTTCCATTCTGTCTGCCTCATTTATTTAGGACTGTTAACATCTACTATGACTGCTTTTTCCCCTCTGAACAATAACCATGCATAGTTTCATCATGACTCTTAAAGTTCTAATACAGCTAAATATTTTTTTTTTTTTTTTTAAGGTCATTGATAGATGTAATTACTGAAAATTATGGTGGTACAGAGTTACTTTTTGTAACTTTTTGTATGAAATTTGTATTTCAGTACAGAATTCACCGAAGTTGATGCAGTGATCAGACAGAAGAGACAAGAACTGGACTTGTCCTGTTCATCTGTGATTGCTAGAGTTGAAAGGTACATGTTTTGCATTCAGTGCAAAGGGTCTTAATGTAAGATATACTCCAAGTTTGGAATTTGATGAATTCAGATTACTCTTTAGATAGAATATCATTTGATCACAAAACTAAATAGTATTTGTATGTAACTGGTTAAATTTTCGTGTATTTGCCACGTGCTATTTTTATGTCAGTAGATTCTTTTCTGTATACCTTAATGCTTTTCTGGTACTCATGACAAGCACAATAACTGCAGTGACTTGTGCATCTTAATATGCAGAAACACACTTTTAAATATATTTTCTATTTGGAAGTTAGTGTTCAATGTGCTGTTTAAATTATTTCTATCACTAGAAATCAGACTGTTCACTTTAACATCAGTCTGATTCTGATTTCCCACTCACCTCCCATACTCCTCTCTCATGCGTTGGTTCTAACTTCTTTTTGTAACTGTTTATAAACAAATGCATTTAGAAAGAGATAATAAATGAATATCAAATGAAACAGAGAACATAAAGTAATTTCTTTTGTCAAAGAGCAGATGCATATTAAAATATACCCTAAGGGTGTTTTCATGAATATAAAGCAGAAGCATAAAACCCTCCTGATTTTAAAATAACACGGTAATAAATTGGTCTATGATCTTAATTTCACGACATATCTCTTTACTTTCTTTGGCATAAAACAAGGGATAAAGAGCAAGTAAAGAGATTTTGAATTATAAGTTGCATGTAGGATTTAAATAATATTTTTTTTTACACATACTTTTCCTTATGGAAAGTTTCATTCCAATTGGGTGATAACTGAAAAACTGTAGATGGGTAACTAAACTTTGTTTTGCACAGGGTTTGCTGAGGGAGTCTGAATAAGTATGTATTGGTTTGGTTTGGTTGGGAAAAAAAAAGCCACCTTTACTAAATTGTCGTGTTAGATTTTGATGCACAAAAAAGGCTGTTTTTCTGCTCAAGTGCTGTTTCAGTGTTCAGAGTTTTATTTTCAGTGGTACAGCCTGCTAATCTGGAGTAGACTGTTCTATGTTTGGCTTTGAAGAAAGCCAAGTGTGTATTACTTTAACAATACTTTTTCAAACTGTTTTACTAGGTTAGGCAATAGCATAAACCTGAAATTTAATGTGAGAAAGGAAGTTCTGTTTGCTGTCAGCTTTGCCTTTCTCTCCAGCTGTGGTGAGGTTGGAAGTGTCATAGTTGCCTCTTGCTTTGGTTTTGTGCATTGTTTCCAAAACTTGCTACAAACAGCTAAGAAAACTCATGTTAATGCTTTTACATTTCTAGAATTCCTTTAATGTCTTATGGAGCTGAAGCTGAGACCTTTCTTCTCACTTCTACTACAGTGGCAGGGACAATTCTTCCAACAAATATCAGGCCTTTGGAAAACTTTGGTAAACTTTTTTTTTGTAAGTTTTACTTATCGCTCATGTGGTATGTTGTTAAATGAGGTTCTTAGAAATCAATGTGGAATATATAGGTACAGTAAACAGAAAAAAAACAAGCCTGTTTTGATGCAGTTTGGTACTATTTCAAAATCATCTGGTTTATTTCTGAAATTAGAATGTAGAAGATGAACCAGCCACCCCCAAACAGACATAAGTGTTCTTCATTCATTTGAAGATGAAAATAAGTATTTTGTGTAACTTAATTCCATTTCTAAACGCAACACTTTCTTTAAAGTTACAACTTCTTTTCTTACTGCTTAAGGCTAAATCTCATTTTGTTATATATTATGAATAGCTTGATATATTTCAGGAGTATATTCTGCAGTCTGATGAACAAATTGTATCCTGACAGAGAAGAAGAGTAGTGAGGAAACAGTACAGTATATGGATCTATTTTGGTATGCCTACAAGCTCTGTACGGCAACAGCTTGCAGAAGGGCTTGAGCTCCAGGATCTGGCAGGAATTTAGCAGAAGACCTTCTTCCAGTTACTTTAACAACCTCTCTCTCTCCATAGTCAGCAAGAATGTAGTTTCTCTTCCAACAGGCTGCACAAGTTCAAAGAAGTGAAAACAAAAGAATGCTGGTTTTAAGGCTAGGGTTAATACCTTCTTTGAGCTGGGAATTACACTATTTTCACTTGACTGGTAGGCAAAGAGGAGAGATCTGGGTCTCATGGCTTACAAAAATTGAGGAAGCTGGGAAGAGTTAAGTAGTAGAAAGATCATGAATAAAAGATGTTTTACTCATTCATATTCTTCATTCTTTTGAGAGGTACATACGTTACCTCCACATTGCCCAGTGAAAAACGTATAGGTTGCTCCTATGAGACTCTGATGTTTGGCAATGCAATTTAACTGATCCTTAACTATTTCAGCTTATAGTAGTAATGAGTATACATGCTAGCTCCTATCTCTTGACTTCCGTTCATCTTTCTACATATACAGTCAGGCTTCTTTGTTAGTATGCACTAGAAGCATTTTTACAAAAACAACAACCAACCCCAAGAACAGTTTTTTCTCTCATCTGATAAAGAAATTTGAATAAGCTTCAGATTATTTTTCAACGCTGTTTAGAACATGCGAGTAAATAGCCTAACGTTGTGTGTGCGCTTGCAGCCCAGAAAGCCAACCATATCCTGGGCTGCATCAAAAGAAGTGTGACCAGCAGGTCGAAGGAGGTGATCCTGCCCTTCTGCTCTGCTCTCGTGAGACCCCACTTGGAGTATTGTGTTTAGCTGTGGTGTCCCTCCAGAGGAGGGCCATGAGGATGATAAAGGGGCTGGAGCACCTCCCGTATGAAGACAGGCTGAGAAAGATGGGGCTCTTCAGCCTGGAGAAGACTGTGTGGGGACCTCATAGCAGCCTTGCAGTGTCTGAAGGCAGCCTACAAGGATGCTGGAGAGGGACTGTAATGACAGGACAAGCGGTAATGAGTTCAAACTTAAACAATGGAGATTTAGGTTAAATATAAGGAAGAAATTACTGTGAGGGTGGTGAGGCACTGGAACGAGTTGACCAAGGAAGTTGTGAATGCTCCAACCCTGGCAGTGTTCAAGGCCAGGTTGGACAGAGCCTTGGGCAACATGGTGTAGTGCGAGGTGTCCCTGCTCATGGCAGGGGGGTTGGAACTAGGGGATCCTATGGTCCTTTCCAACCCAAACCATTCTATGATTCTATGAATTGTTGATAGTATCAGCAACTAATTTATAAATGCTCATAACATTGTCAACTCCTAAGGCAGAATATGGAACTAAATCCTTTACGCTGTTTTTTGGGAGAATCAGCAGATCTTAAATTTGAGCCTTGATAAGGAAAGAAAAGGATTTTTTTTTTTTTTTTTTAAATTTTTTTTCCCCTTCCAGCTATTTTTGTTTTACAATTCCTATTGTTGCTTCCAGAGTTGTGCTAGGAGGCATAGAAGGATCAGTGATGTATAACTACTGCCTGAATCTTCCCTGCAGCTGCTGCAGGTTTTTTTTAGATTCTGTGACCATTAAATAGTCTTTTTACTAATTTGACCTGAAAATGGATTAGGGACTCCACAAATACCATAACAATGTAGATTGGCATTATGCACTTCTTTTGCATGATTAAAGTGTTTTTAAATAAAGATTCAGTGGGCTGAAATCCCTTGTATTTATTTGGTCCAAGTCCAAAGCTGGTGAAGCTTGTCAGTTAAAATTTTACAAGTAGCAAGGAATGATAAAAAGCGGGTTGTGTTTCACAAGTAGACTTTGAAAGTGCTGCAAAAATAACTTGTCTTTTAATTCTGTCGGGATTCCCACATTCCACTGGTGTTGGTGGTGGTTGTTATTATTGCAGGGTGATTTCTTTCCCCTTGAAGAAAATAATCACAGATATTAAATATTTGTTATGGCATGTAACGTCCAGCTTGTTTTCCTGGCTATTGTAGTAGGTTTGAAGACATAGTGGGAGACAGCCCCATGTGACAGAGTAACTGCTGCTTAACCACTGTGAAGTAACTTTCTAACAAAATTACTGGGCAGACTGTTAACAGTAGATACCTTAAACAGTGCCAGTCTCCTAAAAGTCCTTTGGAAGTTCTTTACAACACATGTTGTTCAGTTTTTTAAATACACAGTACCTTCTGTACAGTGGATACTGTTGGGTTTCATTATCTGGAGAGGTAATTTGATGGGTTTTGATCAGACACCCGAAAACCAAAACTATATTTTTTCATGTTCAGGCAAATTACTGTTTACAAGGGAGGTCAGAGGAGGTGGTTATAATCCTGTGCTCTGTTCTAGCCTTTTAAAGGCTACCTGTGAAGTTAATTCCCTAAGGTTATCAGATCATATGTTTACATTTAAAAGTGATACATTTGTCATTCTGCTAACAAAGTAGTAAGTGGTAGAAAGAGACTTTTGTGTTGTTACTTGTCTTACTCCTATCTTATTTTTATATTATCTGATTAAGAATACGTTAAAGAGATATTTTCAGTGCAGTAAAAGCATGGGAAATAATAACATTGTACAGAGAATTAGAATCAAGTGTTTAAGTATGATGTGATAAATTCATTGCAAAAATCCATAGCAATTAATCTTCCTAAGCAAGTTTCCACTATTTGTGTATGAAATTGAAGCTGTAAAAAGAATTAATTTAAACACCAAATTCTTGGTGCTTTCTGAAATCTACAGAAAGTATGAAACAAATTAATGGACATCTCAAGAAATTTAGTTCTGAAGTATTACGTTCAAGTATATTTACTTAATTATTATTAATCTTTAATTCCAGAGCTGTCCCTCACTAGCTTGCTTTCTTAGGTATCAAGAGTACAGTCTGTTTCCTTTGGAGTGAATATAACCTTTGGCTTCCCTACAAAAGCTTTTGTCAAATTGTGGATAGCATGAAATAAATTTACACAGTATCAACACAGGAACTCATGTGCTGCTATGTGTGACTTACGGTCATTCTTCTTACAGCTTTAGTTTTGGGGTTAAACCCCTAGGCTGCACCAAGACTTGCACTCTTTATTCAGTTTGTTAGGTGCTGCAGGTGCTCTGGGTGCCTTGTGGCAGAGTTTGCCACGGAGCGTGCAGGGTCTGTCTCATAACTGGTGAAAGAGTTTGCACTGTCCCAGCATTTGATTTGTAGAGAGATACGCTGTCATAGCTGCTTCTGATCAACCACTTCCCATGTGGTCATCCACTGATGGCCATTTAACAGTGTCACTGCCTGTAGTATTGAGGCTTCACTACCAACAGGCCTAGATTATAGAAAGCCAGGAACTGCTATGTGCTGTAGCAGCATTTCATATTCATCTTAAATTGTATTATTTGAGGATATCTGTCAGACCAGAGAAGGTAATTTATGTTTTTAACTGTGTTTGGATAAATGGTTATTATGAAACATTAACAAATTCTGGTTTTATTAGAATCTTTAGGTAAAGGATATGCTGTCACATGTACCCAAGAAGGAGAAGAGAAAAAGCAAGCTTCTGGTTCATCTGGTACTAGAGGAACTAGAAGAAAACCAGTTAATACTACTCCTAGAAGAAGGTCTGCACGAAACAGCAAAACTGAGACCCTGGGTCCATCTCGGAGCTCACCTCGGTCAAGCAGTTCAGCGTGCAGTGTCCCTGATGGCAACAACCCATCTCTGAATAAATCTCCTTCAGAACCAGAGAAGGCTCCTCCAAAACGGAAGTCTAAACGCATAGTTAAACAACAAACACCCGTGGTTAAAAAGAAACTGAGAAGTTCTGCATGTTCTGAAAAGCCACCCAGTGATTCGGTGGAAGATGATGACATTGCTGAGCCTAAATCAGATTTGACGTTAGATAAAGACCATCAGTCAGATAATGAAAGCCCAAGCCTTCCACAGAAGGATAACACAGAAACAGAGTCTGCTAATGGATTGGAAAGCTGTTGTGAACATGCAGAAACTGAGGAAACTACAGGAGAATGTGCCAAAGATGAAGATACTTCAGGCACTGCAGATGCAAGTAGTTTTTCTGTCCAAGAACCTCCAATACTAACTTTAAGAGGTGAAAATCAGGAAATCAAAGTAGAAGGTGTTACTGAAAAAGATGTAGATCTTAAGAATCAGGAGATCTGTGAAGATACTCTTGAACAAATGGAAACAGCAGCTAGTCCCAAAGGTGAAGTATGTGATCGTGCAACTGTTGAAAAATTCGATCAGACATTGTCTAGTCCTCAAAATGAATTAATGGAGAATATGGAAACTTTGACAAAAGTAGATCAACCCATAGCTAGTCCAGAAAATGAATTGTTGAAATGTCCAGAACCTTTGGGAAAAGATCAGCCATTAGAGAGCCCCAGAAGCGAATTGCCTGAGTGCCCAGAAGCCATAGAAATAGATGATTCCAAGGCTCAAGAAGAAACAGTAGTAGACTCTACAAGTACAAATACTGAAAACTTTAAAACTGTTCAAGATGAAGAACCAGATACATTAATACACAGTGTTTCTGTGGACAGTACATCAGAACAATGCTTAAAAGAGAGTGCTGTGCCAGAAAGCGAAGAGGGTAGAACTTCAGAGGCACCCCAGGTAAATGCTGAACATAAACATTTTGGTGAAGATAACAATGAAATGATACCGATGGATTGTGATTCATTTTGCAGTGACCAGAATGAACCTCAGATTGAACAGTTACCACCAGTTGAAAGTACAGAGCAAGGCGAAATAAACTCCTTACAGTGCAATGTGGAAAACTGTACATCAATTTCAGGACTTTCTGATGAAAAAGATGAAACTACTCCTCAAGAGAGTGAGTGCCAGTCAGAACTCAAGAAAGATAAAAAGACTCGAACTAGAAGATCTAGGTTTCACTCTCCATCGACAACTTGGTCTCCCTCTATGAGAGAGGGCAGGAAATCTCAGTCACCATCCCCTAAAAGGGAGATGACCAGAGACAGGAGCTCACGATCACCCAAGAAGGAAGCTGGGAGGGAGGGAAGGAGATCCTTATCTCATTCTCCAAAGAGGGAGACACTCAGAGATGAGAAAAAAACACCATCTCGATCTCCCAAAAGGGAGACTGTCAGGGAAAGCAGGAGATCATCTTCTCGGTCAAGAACTAAGGATTCGTCTCCAAGGCAGAAATCTAGATCTAGAAGCAGTGATAGAGATAGTCAGAGAAGAGATCGTGACAGAGAAAGAAGGAATAGGAGGTGGTCTAGGTCACGGTCACGATCTAGGTCGAGATCACGATCTAGGACAAGAAATAAAGGTTCTTCATTCTCTAGGAATGAGAGGGATGGTCATTCACCTCGTTGGAAAGACAGATGGACAAATGACAGCTGGAGAAGTCCCAGAGGAAATGATCGATACAGAAGAAGTGATCAAGAGAAACAGAATGAAAGTCTTAAAAAAGAGAAGGACAATACAGAAAAAAACAATGATGATCAGTGTTCTTCAGACAACAGGAGGAATGATTGTCCAGACTGGGTAATGGAAAGGATAAACTCTGTTCCTGAAGTCAGGAACAGAGAGAAAGAGAAACCCCATTGGGAAGATGGCAGGCATGACAATGCAGGACACTCTTGGAATAAAAACTATGGTTCAGGTTGGATTCCAAATCGAGGGAGGGGTCATCGTGGCCGAGGTGGGCGTGGAAGAGGTGGTTTCAGGTATGGAGACCAGAGTGAAAATCACTGGCAAAATAGAAAACCTGTCTCAGGGAACTCAAATGGTTCTGGGAATGAAACCTCAAGGTTCCCAGAACATCAGCCATACAAGCATAAGAATGAACAAGATTACTCTTTCGATACACCTGCTGACAGATCTGGGTGGACATCTGCATCCAGCTGGGCGGTGAGAAAGACTTTACCTGCTGATGTGCAGAATTACTATTCAAGAAGGGGACGCAACTCCTCAAGCCCACAGTCTGGATGGGGAATGAGACAAGAAGAGGAGGTGCCTGAACAAGGTATTCATAGTTTTGAAACATAAGATCTTAGTGACAGCTGTAATAGCTGAGTAAAATCCAAGCCATGTCCTACCTCAGACTGGTTCTTCAAAATAATTTGGGGTGAATCCATAGTCTTTTCGCAATATGGAGGGGGTTAGGTGTGGAATTTGGTGATTTCTGGTGGTCTGATGGTTTTTTGGTTTCACTTAAAGTTTGGGTTTAAGGACTATGCATCTGAAGAGTGCTACTCAAGTAAGTTGATTTGGCCAAAAAGAAATATCCTCTTCAAGGGTACTTTTAGCATCTGTACACCTTTTATTTATAAAGGGTGGTTTTTTTCCAAGGAGGCTTGCATTTGCCTTCACAGCCCCACATCGTAGATTCCATCAATGACAAACACTATGTTGACGTTTATCTTGCTTCAAAATAAGCTTTTCTTTAAATGCTTTATAAAAAAATCTAGGGAGATTTATAAATGCAAAACCAATACTTTTACTGTACGTCAGCATTAAAATTCCTCTAAAGCTTCAGTAGAAGTCTCATATTTTAGAGTATTTTATATCTAAAAGGTAACTGCCCTGATGGAAATAACCTTTCTTGTAGTGAGTTAACTGTGGGTGAGATTAATTCTGAATAGCTGAGAATTCATCCACAGATTATGAATGCCCTGAAGTATTAAAACTATTTTAAAACATGTGAATTGTATTTAAAAATTATAAGATCCAGCTCTGAAGGCAACCACACTTGCACTTTCCCATTGTCTCCTTGTGTTGTCTTTCATTTTTATCCATTTTCATCCTATATGCCAGCAGCTTTCTTCTTCTTTCAAACATAACTGCATTGGTGGCTTCTTAGGTTTGGGGCAACTTTGTCAACTTCAATCTGCTGCAGGCAAAATTTATTAAACCTTTAACTGAAAGTATGGTGTGTTTTGCAGCCTTTAGGTCACATAGTCCAGGAACAATCAAACTGTTGCATTCACTTCCAACCTCAGTGGTTCTGAGGTTAGCCCATGATCTTTAAAAAAAGGTAATTTGGGATGAAGGTTTAAATCCTATTCCCTGTGAATTAAGTGGCAGTGGATTCCTCAAGGAGGGGTTTCTAAGGGAAGGACATCTGAATTATAATCCATCAACTGTTTCTTAGAACTCATTTCTTGCTGCTTGTATCTAAATGTTAACTGTTTGGCTTCTGTTGAAGATAGAATGAGATACTAAAGTCAGGTTTTACAGAAGTCCCACCCCAAGAGGTATTTTTTACTCCTGGACTTTACCTGTTGTACCATTACAGGGCTTTTGAACAACTCTTTCTGAATATGAGCATCTTTGAAATTGGTTGAGGGTATTTTATTATTCAGTGGAAAAAAACCCAGCAGAGTATTTCTGTAGTTAACAGGAATGTACAGAGAGTGTGTGTGAATCAGGCAAAGGGGAGCAGAGAATTGCAGCATATGACTAACCTTCTGCAGTTGCGGAAGCTGGAGAAGTGATGTTGTCGTTCTGCTCTTTGCTGGTGACTTCCTGTTTCAGTGTGGGGAAATGATTTATTAGCTGTGCTATTGGAGCAGGTAGAGAAAATACAAATTCAAAAGGCAGGCTTCCATAGTAACCCAAACTTTTTTTAACTCCAAAACTAGCATTTGGCTCCATGACATGTCTGATGATGAGTGCTGTGCAATAATGTAATGCAGTATCTTTAAAATACTCAGATTATAGACAGCTTTTAGATATCCCATGCTTCATGAAGAGTTGGCTCCACTTTTTCTTTATGAAGTACAGATTTTCTACTTCATATACTGTCTGTTTTTTCTTTTGATAGATCCAAACATCAAAGACCAAGGCAACCAGCAGAGTGATGGTTCTCAGTTACCAATAAACATGATGCAGCAACAAATGAATGTAATGCCACAAGTGAATGCACAGCACCAGCCTATGAATATCTTCCCGTATCCAGTGGGTGTCCATCCTCCTCCCATGATGAATATGCAACAAAACCCTTTCAACATCCCCCCTCCAATGCCCATGCATCATCTCCCTACCGGAGTGCCTCTCATACAGGTAGCTGCTCCCACAAATTTGTCTCAGGGATTACCTCCGCCTCCACCTCCACCCCCACCATCTCAACAAGTCAACTACATTGCTTCACAGCAAGATGGAAAACAATTGCAGGTATGCTTTATCAGAAGCCATGGCAAGAGCAGTATCAAAGTAATACCACTTTAAGGATTTCTTATATTGAATACCGTAGTCTCGATAAACTTATACTTGCAGTTTCTTTCTCTCTTGCCTGTCTTCTTCCACCCCACACCAGATTTAAAGTGAAGATATCCGTGAGGATCTGAGTTGGTTTGGGGCTATAGCTTTTACATAAGACACAACACCATAAGTGGGTTTTGTGGTAATGAGGTGTTCCAGCTGGTAATGGAACACTGAAAAATTTCATCAGTGTTGTCCATTACCTTTTTCTTGTTACAAGTGCCCCATTTCCAAAGCTAAGTGTTCCCTTTCAAAACCTGATTTTTAAGCTTTAGGAAATGTTTGACTCCCCTTTTATCGGCGTGTAGGAAGTGATCTAAACGTTGTCGTTGCAGTTCTCATCCCATGGGGTCTACCAGCAGAGGAAAAATTACTAAGTACTGCATGGCACCCAGTTGTTCCACACTTCCATTCTCCAGCTGTCACTGTCTCAGCAGCTTCCTCACACATATGCATTTTCTGTTCTGTTCAATCTTTTGAGCCATTTTGTTAGTAATTTCCAAGCTTTCTTTGGTATGTTCTGCATCCTCCTCCTTGCCTAATTCTTGTTTTGCACGCTCTGAGATCTAACTCCCACTTCGTTTCTCCAATTTCAAAAAGACTGCTGTGCTTGGGGCAGGTCGGATCATCTTTTTGTGCCTTTCAAGACACCTTAAAACAACCTTCGTGTGTGTGAGCTCCCTCTGTAGCCAGCTGTTTTTATTAAGAGCATTTGTATCAGGGAAAGGAATATGAACAACTGCCAGGAGAATGCATGGCCCTGCAAGGAGACATAACGCTGCATCTGTGATGTGTAAAGGGTTCTTCAGGGGTTGACTGAGGTTTGTGCTTTTCTTCTGTTGCAGGCTGCTTGCTCTAACCTAAAATGCTTTCTGCTGCATTCCAGGTTAAAAAGTGATGTTGTACAACGATGATTTCTATTCTGCTGTTTTCATCCATCATCTCTAAAGATTGGATGTGAACTGATAAATTGCCTATGTTCTTTTCACCTTCAGCTGCTGTTACCATTCATATTCATTAACTTAGAACAAAAGGAGTTTAAGTATAGTGGGAAATACTGAGGGGGGTTATAGGCCATTTGAAATAAAATATACTCTGCAAGGTAAAACAGTAAGGAACCATTGGAACTAAGATGCTGGTAGACTGCTTGTTGATTTGATTAATGTCTGCTGTCTGTAATTAAAATATTTTCACAACTGGAAATCCAGTAGGTTTAACCTCTAAAACTGTAAGAAGTCAGAATGTAGGCTACAAACCTCTGTGAAACACAGTATCTAGTGCAGCAATAAAATACGTTTCTATAAAGATGTGCATATTGCTCCAAAATACAATTACTTGTTGGCAAAGCACCTGTTACATTTGTTGCTCTTGCCTGCTTTTGTGGAATGGTGTCCATGAACCTGAATGCTCTTAAGAGCTGCTGCTGCTTTTTCTTTGAGCTTTCACTGAACAAGTCCTTGGTGGTAACACAATAGGAATTACTGAATACTGCAGGACTCCACCTGACTGTCCTTCCTGTTGAAAGGAAGATGAAGAGAGCACTCTGGTAAGCATTAACATGCTGACTGTAACAGCTCGATATTTGTGTCCTTTCCAAGGAGCTCAAGTTTCTGTTTCATTGTTTTTTCATCTGGATAAACACAGATGTAAAAGAAGAAGTTCTTCACAGTGAGGGTGGTGAGGCACTGGAATAGGTTGCCCAAGGAAGTTGTGAATGCTCCAACCCTGGCAGTGTTCAAGGCCAGGCTGGACAGAGCCTTGGGCGACATAGTTTAGTGTGTGTTGTCCCTTCTCATGGCAGGGGGGTTGGAACTAGATGATCTTAAGGCCCTTTCCAAGCCTAACTATTCTATGATTCTAAGTAATGGTGATTACCCACAGGAAAAAAAGCATCAGTTAGGTTAGCCTGCCAGACACAGGTTGGGAGGGTGCGTTCTTGGCTTTTCCTAGAAGTCAGCTCTGTCTGAGGTCTGGGAGCTACTTCATTTTCCAATTCCAAAGTATCAACAGTGCCTGTGGTCTTTTGATGGTGTTTGGAAATGTACAGAAAATGGTTTTTCCTGAAGAACAGATCCTGCTGCTTCAACCAGCATTTCACCTCTAGGCTCAAGTAGGCTTGTAGGTGTGTTCATGGATTTGAAATTCATTTGCAAGTTCAAGCTGGTAACAACCATGAAAATAAACATTTTCTCAAAGCAGCATTGTTAGGATGCAGGAAAGGTCTGAGGTAACTTCTATGTGTGTTTAGGTGCTGACTTTTAAAAAAATGTTAATCTGATGTTAATTCAATGTCCACTCTGTGACACGTAGAGAGGTTCTGCAGCCGTAAGGTTCCTGCCCCTTGTGCTAACTAACACCTTCCATGCCTGTTTGCAGGGTACTTTGGTTGTTTTATCACTGGGATAAGAGCAAGAATCTTCACCACCACCGGGGTGGCATGGAGGAGGCTTTACTCTTCAAGCTTTATTTTATTTTCCTCTGAGTAGGTTTGATACAATGTGTGTACCATAGTAATGAACAGTGTGGAAATTAGCTGGTGAACCAAAGCCTGTTATATTCATGCTCTTTCTATAGCTGCTGAGACTTCTAGAAAGGCACATTGTCATGTTCAAGGATAACTATGTTAATTACTGATAACTTTTTCAAACAGGGTATTCCAAATGCTGCTCATGCAAGTAATAACATGAGTGCTCCAGCCTTGCCTAATCCAGCAGCAGTCCTGGGAAACGCAGGAACAGTTCAGGGACCAAGCTCGGGTAATGCAACGTCGTCAAGTCACATCAAGAGCGTTAATCCAGCTGTAAAAGTGGGAGAAAACAAAGCAAGTGTGACAGTGGAAGCCAGTGCAGATAGCTCAAAGAAGGACCAGGCAAGTTCAGAGTATACTTACATATACACCATTTTATGTATTTATTTAT
>NW_009914457.1:0-831 GCF_000696875.1 Nestor notabilis
AGCACCTGGAGATGTCTGCCCCACCTCACCTGCTTCCTCTCCAGCTCTGCTCGCTCCTTGGATTGCTGCTGGGTCATACCTTGCCGCTGCTCCTCCCGTGAGTGCTGCTGCAATTCCACTTTGGATTGCTCTGCCACCAGCCTCGATCGCTCCTGGGTTCAGACACAGAAGAGAGACAGATGCCACTCACAGGCTCCAGGCCAGGGACCTCCAGTGGGTGACAATTACACCCCACAGCCACACAGGAGGGCTGACTGGGCATCAGACACAGTGGGTGCTCTCCTGCTCCAGCAGCCAACTCTGCTTGCTCAGCCTGCAGCTCAGTCTAGTCATCACTTTCTGAAGACAGCTCCGCTCCTCCTCCATGTCCCTCTGCTGCTGTGACAGCCTGTCCTCGAGCACTGAGGAGAGGCAGCAACAGAGCCATGAGCAGCATGAGGTGAGAAGCCCTCCTCTGTCGGCACCATGTTCACAGAATAACTGCATGCATTTGTGCTCATCATCTCCTGCACATCACAGGGACACCATTTTCCTACATGAAAGCATCCCCTTCTCATTTGCAGTCACGCTCTGAAAAGGAAAGCGGAATCTCTTTTTTAACTTTCTCAGGAGCTTAATGCTTCCCTGTGATTTTTACTCCTCCTCCCAGGGAGTCTCATTTCACAGCACCTTTCACAGATGTCTTCCGTGACCTCCAATTCATTCTCACCATTCCCAGGGTGTCAGGCCAGAGGAGAACAGCAGCCCAGCCACGGTGCTCACTGCCTGCCTCCACTCGGTCTGCGCTCCAGAAACACCTTTGAGTGGGAACATCAGGGCATGTCTGTGCTG